>NC_081411.1:562304030-562604030 GCF_030272615.1 Cryptomeria japonica | reverse complement strand
AGAAAACTTGCTCACAATTCCAAAAGCTAGATTCATTATGTGAGCCATGCAGTGAATTGCAGAAATGTACGGTGCAAATGAAGTTTCAATCTTTGTACAAAAACCGTTCCTATGACCTTGCATTACTAAAGCTCCATCTGCTCCAACACAAACCAATTTTTTGACTACCATCATGTCATCCATACCTCCATATTCAATTAAACTTCTCTTTACTAGTTGAAATAAATTTTCTGCTGTCGCACTCTCCTTCATTTTAGCAACAAATAGTAGATTAGGTTGGCGGGTATGATTCTCTAAAGTATAAACATGCATGCATACCCATGAAGTATTGTCTACTGCAGTAACTTCATCTAAAGAAAATGCAATAAAGTTTGACTCTCTTATTTTTTCGTTTACATCTTCTTTTTCAACCTCAGCAAGACAACTTGCCCATTCCCATCCACTGTTTACTAACCAGTGTCTATTAGGATAGTTAGGAACTTTCAAAAAGTGTAATAAACCACTAATTGATGGGAAATCTGTCATAGCACGCCCTCTGCTCAAAATATAAAAAACAACGCTTAACTGAACAACTTTTCCCAGTTGTTCTATTTGCATTGCTTTTCCAAAAACAACTTCAATAGAACCTTTAACTTCAGGAAGCTTCGTCTGTATTTTCTCATGAAAATAATACTCTTTGGCATTCCTCACATGCTTACATTCCTCCTTTGTTTTCCATCTTATCACTGATTTTTCAACCCCGACTATTATTTATTTTTCATAAACTTTACCCATATGCTTTTCTATGGTGTCAAATTTTAGCTACAACCTAATTTCCTTGTTATGTTTCCAAGTGCAAATCTTACACCTGCATTCTATTGGAGGCTCGCCTTCAATTGGATTCTCCACTAGTTCAATGAATGGATACTTTGATGCCCAATTAATTTGAAAAATCCTCACTAACATATCCCACTCCCAATCCTTTTTTGATTGTGGTTCACCCTTTTTTGATATGGTTTTTCTTTTCCCCTTCTGTGCATTATCATCAATGGCATTATCACCCAAGTCGATTATATCATTCTGGCTAACTTGGGTATCTACCAGATAATCTTTTTCAAGATCATCCTGATCTGAGATATCAGGTTCACCGTCGTCTTCAACATGTGGTGTAGGTAGCAAATTTTGTACTTGTACTTGTGATGATGTACCTTCCTTTTTTTCACCACAATATTTTCCAATGCCAAAGTACGAAGAAAACACTCTTCTTTTTGTTGGCCTCTCCTGGCCTTCCCCACATTCAAGTTTCCTACCCCTCTTCCTGTTCGAAATCTCCAACGAAATAAAGGCTGCCAAAAAAATATCAATTTGTTGAAGAAGCAATAATAGACTATAATGTATAATATACCACTTCAAAAATATGATCGCTCACCTTTAGGCTTTAGGTCACTAGCAGTCGCCAATGAAGCCAACAACAATGATTTTCCTTGGTCTGAAACTTCGCTATTGATCAAAATTCAGAGCCTAGAACCCACCAGATTGTGTTGAGATAGATCTAATCTTTGCATGTATTTATACCAATCCTTATATGGCGAATTTCGTGGGAATTTTATATGGTATACAAATATTTGGCGAATCCTGCGTAACTATAACACGACTTATGTAACTTTCGAGGCGATTATAGGTTGTCCAAATATGACTTATGTAATTTTTGAGGCGATTATAGGTCATCCAAATAATTGGTGAATATAATATAGTTGACGAAAGTTGGGGTGAATGGAGACATGCGTCAGCAAGATGTCGGGCGAATTGGATCCCCTCTGGCTAACAAATCTTCACATGCCTATAGGAGAATTAAGGTCATCTATTAAGGCAACCTCAGAGAGTGTAGGCAAAAAAATTAAATTTACTATGTGTCCACCATATATTGTATTGGCAAAATCATCACATAGAAACATTTAATTGCATAAAACATATGGCGATCGGACCGTGACTTTGATGGAAATCGATAATGTTCTGGCCACATGGCCACCCCCAGTCGGTACAAAATATTCGCCATTTCCCAGGTCGCCGACGTGAAAAATTTGCCATTGGTGAATATTCACCACTAAAGTAATCTTTGTTAGAGAGGATAAGATTCCTCTCTCAACCTCTTTCCTCCCAATAGGTGGGAGAGAATTGGTTGAGGGATGAGGTAGAAAAGAAAGGGTGGGTAGATGGTTTAGGACAAGAGAAGTAGCATCATTCTAGGGAGTGGATGGGTGGAATGAGGAGTGGCCACTTTGCATCATCTCATTAATTCTCACACTCAACTCCTTTGGTTATAAAATAAGGTATGGATAGTGTAGTGGGTGTTTATCACTGTGATGTCAGTTTAGATTACAGAGTAAACAGAATGGAAGTACACTTATATTATTTATGAAATGATTCACAAAACATGAACATAATTCACAATATGGTCAGAATAATATATCTTTATTACATCAGACAAAATGGATGTATAATAATCAACACTATTGGGGTTCCCTTACAACATAGCATAAATACTACTCAGTGGTTGGCGAAGATACCGACCATCGCCAATTGCCAACTAACCCCTACATGAAACCCACATGACCAATTAATTTAACAAATCAAGTTTTATTCCTATGTCGGTGAATTACCGCCAACATCAGCCCCGCCCTCAAAAAAAAAAGAAGTCGTCTTCCAGACAATGAAACAAAATGGGGATTATCAATCTAGATGCTACTAAGGATGAGGAGGGTGAGAAGACATCCCTAGAGTAGTGGAGGATGTCAAAAGTTGTTGGAAAAGGTGTTGAAGCTTCTTCATATGGAGTCATAGGTCATGCTCGACGACCAGTTGGTGCTCTTGGGATGTCTTCACCATATACACTACCTCCATAAAGTCTGTCTTTTTGCTCCATTTGTCCCATAAGTACTACCACCCTATCCTCCAATTCCTTCACCTTGGTGCTCTTCTCATCCACAAGGGTCTTCTGGTGCGCCATCACCTCCTCCAATTTAGCTCGAAGTTCCTTCTGAACAGCTACAAGCTCTACTCATTTTTCGAACTCCTTCTAGATGAGTGACACCTCTAACTTGATAGCTTCCTACTCTGCCTAGGCCCTACACATCTAGAAAAAATATCTCCTTGGAGAATGGGCCCAAGTACCCCATGTACCTGCATGATGTTTTTCTGGCACCAAGTCTCCACCATCTCCTAAGTCTCAACTACTAGCCAGCCATGTTTTGTGAACTGATGTGCAAATTCCTCCTGGCACCCAATCCTCATGAAATCTAGGAGCTTCTCTACCTTCAGTACTACACCTACATCCACATGTAGGGCCAAGTCTATAATCCCTTGCACAACATGTGTAAACCCATCCAACTCTACTAGGAACCTCTGAATAGACCCCATGGGATCTTATGGGTCTAGTTTGGACACCTATACATTGGACTTTGTGCCAATCATCCCTACCTCTCCTAGCTAGTTGCTCCTGTCCTCAATATCGATAATTGTATTTGTGTTCTCTCTCTGACTTTCCTCCTTGCTGGGAGGCTACTCGACTTCTCTAGCCACTTCATCTGCTATTTGGCCATCTACCACCATACATGGTGAAGGGGGTGGAGGTGTGATGTAGGAGAATCCTTGGTTCTTGGCAATCTTGCATCAACCAAAAACATTTTTTTTTCATTTGTTTTATGTTTTGCAATTTCAACATTTATTTCTGCATTTTCTTGCATTTGCTCACCAGATCTTGCTGGGCTAGATTTTTCTTATGAACATGATCATCTTCCTTATACCTAAACCACGGGACATTTGGATCATTTTCTGGCAAGTTATCGCTTCCGGATTCCGAAATAGTTTTTTGGCTTATAAAACTAGAACCACTTGGACTTAGAGGTATATCAAAATTGAGAGACATCAGTAATAAAGACAAGCAGAGTGTAGAGGCAGAAGAGTTTGCAGATCACATGAAGGCCTTGCATATTCAAGTTAAGTAGCATTTGGAGGATATGAACAAGTATAAGGTGAAGGAAGATGAGAAGAGACAACATAACGAATTTGAAGTTGGCGATGAAGTGATGGTGTATCTGAGAAAAGAAAGATTTCTAGTTGGAACCTATAACAAGTTGCAGATGAGGAAGTTTGGACCTAGCAAGATCTTGACAAAATTAAGTTTCAAAAATGTATATGAAGTGGATCTACCAGATAGTTTGAGTATTTCACCTATATTCAACATTGCATATTTACATCAATATCATGAATCGGAATTTAGGGAAGATAGTATTGCTGACTTGGAGAAGCAGTTGCCCTAGAAGGAACCAAATCATATTGAAAACATTTTGGACAGTATGATTGGGTGTAGTACCCGGAACAGTCAGTACAAGGAGTATCTTATGAAATGGAAGGACATACCAGTTGAAGATTCATCTTGGATTTATTAGGCAAAGGTGGACCACCTTGGTTTTCCTCTGACCCCAACAAAGCAAGGGACTCACTTTTTTAACAACCCCAGATGTCTGATGCAGGAGCATCCTCGGTTCTTGGCAATCTTGCATCAACCAAAAATATTTCTTTTCAGTTTGTTTTTTGTTTTGTTGTTTCAACATTTCTTTCTTCTTTTTCTTGTATTTGATCACCAGATCTTGAGGAGATGGATTTTTATTGTGAACATGATCATCTTCCTTATTCCTAAACTACGGGACATTTGGACCATTTTCTGGCAAGTTATCGCTTCCAAATTCCAAGATAGTTTTCTAACTTAGAACACTAGAACCGCTTGGACCTATTTGCTATTGGTGAATCTTGCGGATCCTTTCCGTAGCTTGTGGAGACTCAGTTCATTGATTTTGATGTTCCTTGGCATATGGCTGACCTTCCCTTTGATCTACACTTCATCCTTTGGATTTTTTGGAGGAATCTCTTTGGTGGAGGCCAACCTGGTGGTTTTACATGTTTGATCTTGTTCTTCTGCATTTGATCCCTCTTGGGCCAACCTGTATCCCTTTTGGACCGACCTAGATCCCTCTTGAGTGTATAAAGAAATGTAATTAAGCGTCATAAATCATAAAAGTGAATATAGAAGATTTATCTTAAGATTTAGAGGTTTGGAGTTGACCGATTCAATAATTAAGCATGTATGTAGCAGGTCAGTGAGCCGAGTCTTGTAACCCGGATGTTACCGGTTATTTGTAATTAGTTTTCATGATCTAATTCATTCATTTCTGCATTGCCTCAATCATATCTTCTTTTTTTCATTGTGTTTACTCTTGCTACCCAGTCTAGATTGATCTCTTTGAGGTCCCTCCTAACCGGTGACTGCACCAAGGTGCATGTGGCACTATAATAAATCTGCCTAGCTAGCTATCTTAGGAAGCATCCACATCCTTTGATAGTCTCTCACCATCTATAATGACAACCTCCTTCTCAGTAATAGGGATATCTCATACCACTCTCTTGGCTGCCTCTTGCACCACTCTTCAAACCATGGAGGTATCCTGACATATTACTTCCTCAGCCATAGGGGCCTCCTGGTGTACCACTCCCTCAATTGTAGGGATCTCCTAGCATACCACTCCTTTGGTTGTAGGGGTCTATTGGCCTACCACTCCTTCGGTCATAGGAGTGTCTTCGCATACTGCTCCTCCTATTGCCACAATGACTTTCTACAAAAGGGACACCACATGATGTCGTACCTATCATGTCTGCATGGACCCTTCAGGTACCCTCTGAAATAACATGCCTACGCAAGTGGCTTCTCGAAGAGGCGTAGCTACTCTGAGTGACTCTAGGGATAGCAAGTGCCTTGAAGGAGCTAACTTGGCTATTGAAAATTTGACCCTTGCTCTAGTTCTTTTGAATGTTGGGGTAAGTGTTATTTCTTTCTATGGTGGTCGTACTTCCTTCTCAGTTGCGGTTTCTCCTCCTCTTCTCCTTCTCCAATGTTTGGCCCTTCTACCTCCTCTACTTCCTCCTTTGAGTCAACATTGTGGGGTGCCATTCTAAAATCCTCATCCCCACTTCTTCTCTTCGTATCTTTTGTCTCTTCTTCTTCTACTTATACCTCTTCTAAACTCTCCTCTTCCTCCATGCTTAGTTCATTGTCCTATTTTCTTTTCTTCTTGGCAGGTTGGGCACTTTCACTCCTAAGTGTGTCCCAATGAACCTTGTACTACATAGGTGGTTTTTTGGGCTCTACTTGTATTTGAGGTTGGAACTTCCCCCATTTTTTAGATGGTACCTACATCATGACGACTTTGAGGAAAAGACCAATGGCATGGTGGCACATATAAAATGTTTTGTTCTCTAGCGACAATAAATATTGAATCTTGTCTAAGAGGAACTGAGATCAGTTATAAATCTTGTTGTTGTGAATTCCATTTATGATCCCTATCATCCAAACAGCAATATATGTTGCCTGACTTGCTCCAGTGAGTCTAATTTTTACCAGGTTCATCAAACATTGCTAGTTAGGGTTGCTATTGAAGGTGTGTTTCAATGCTCTGTTGTTACTACTACTCCACAAACTCTTCCATTCCGCCAGTGTCAGGTCACTAGGATAGACTAATTTTAACAAGAATTACTTCCCTTCCATCTTTAGCTTTCTCATCAGCTTTGTGGTTGTTTCCCCTCTATCTGGAATGTCGAACACCCATCTAAAGTCATGTGGTTTAAATGATAGTGTAACCGCACAACCTTGGTATTGCACAATGGACCTCTATGCATGAGAGTCATACCCTGCCACAAGGGTTCAGAGGATTGGCTCAAATTCCTTTATGTTGAAAATGGGCATCTAAATCGCATGGTTGAATTTCACTTTCCTGAATGAATTCTTCAGCTCATGGTCAAGTGGATTTTCGTGCCACTAGTTACGACATTCACTCCTTGTTATGGTTTTAAATGTCAAGGTGTCCACCATTACCTTCTCCTTCTCCTCATGTTGTACCTTCAATCGTATTTTATTCTTTTTGTTGCTGCTAGCTTCCCCCATTTTGGTTGCCAACACTGCCAATGTGGGACCCTAATGCTTCTGAATTGTATTTGTCTTCCCTCAACCGTTATTATAATGGGTCAATTTTTCAGCGCGACAAGGGTCCCCCCAACTCATCCTTACCATGTCGTCCTCCTGTATGGACTCGTACAGATGTCCTTGGTATGAACTTGTGTGCAAAATTTGTTGGTTGTCGTATAGGACCCCTTTTCTCTTCGTATAAATTCATCACTTCTCCTTTCCCCTTTCTAAATGAAGTGTACGGATTGGTTGCCTAAGTACATGTATTGTGATATGCATGTGGGCCTCATACGGATGTCCTTTCATCTAGCTCATACGACGTTGATGCACATGGTTTCCTCTATACTAGTTCGTACGATGTTGGTGATCAAATAACACGTTCAATGGTTGCTTGTCTTATTCATACGGACTCATATGACTTACCCTCTATGAATATCTCCCTTGTTTGTATGGATTCATACAACTTCATGCCCTCTACAAAAATCTCCCTTGCTCGTACGGATTCCTACAACTCGCCTTTTGTGAAAACCCCTCTGTGATTGTTAAAGCAGAAAGTGACTGCACAACCTATGTTAGCTTTACCAAATTTCAACAAAGTATTTCAAGTGGATTGTGATGCAAGTGGGAATGCAATTGGAGCAGTATTAAGTTAGGAAGGAAGAGTAGTAGCTTATTTCAGTGATAAGTTGAATGATGCCAAGAGGAGATATTTAGTGTATGATCATGGGTTTTATGTCATAGTTCAATATTTGAAAAAGTGGAGACATTGCCTATTGCCTAAGGAGTTTGTGTTGTATACTGACCATCAATCCTTGCAATATTTGAACAATCAGAGTAAGTTGAATCAGAGATATATGAGATGGGTAGAATTTTTCCAGAGTTACACCTTTGTGTTGAAGCATAGGAGTGGAAAGTCAAACAAAGTTGTTGATGCATCAAGTAGAAGGAGGAATTTGCTGAAAGATATGGGAGTGACAGTATTAGGATTTGAAGAGTTGAAGACCTTGTATGTTGATGGCCCAAATTTTGCAAAACCTTGGAAAGCATGTAGAGCACCAGTTATGGTAGATAGAAGAAAATGGTTGGATTATTTCATTCAGGATGGGATGTTATTCAGAGGAGTTCAGTTGTGTATACCTAAATTTTCTATGAGGGAGATTTTAATAAAGGAGAAACATAGTGGAGGATTAGTCAGACACTTTCGTGTTGACAAAACACTAGCATTGGTGAGTCAACATTACCTTTGGCCTCAGATTCATAAGGATGTTAGGAAATTTGTCCATAATTGTGGAGTTTTTCAAGTTGCAAATGGTAGTAGTCATAATGTGTGATTGTATAAGCCTTTGACAGTACCGAAGAGACCTTGGGAAGACATAAGCATGGATTTCATACTTGGATTGCCTAAGACACAGAGATGGAATGATTCTATATTCATGGTGGTGGATAGATTCTCGAAGATGGCTCATTTCATACCTTGTAAGAAGACATCAGATGCAATGCATGTAGTTGACTTATTTTTCAAGGAAGTAGTGAGATTGCATGGATTACCTAAGAGCATAGTTTCAGATAGAGACACTAAGTTTGCTGGCTATTTTGGAGAAAACTTTGAAAAAAGATGAAGATAGATTTGGAGTTCAGTTCTACTTTTCACCCACAGACTGATGGATAGACAAAAGTAGTAAACAAGAGCTTGGGAAATTTGTTGAAATGCTTAGTTGGAGAAAAAATCGAAAGTTGGGATTTGATTCTTGCACAAGTAGAATTTTCCTACAGCAATTCAGTGAACAAGAGTACTAGAAAAACACATGTTGAGATTGTTATTGGAGCACACTCTATAAGTATATCAAATTGAGAGACATCAATAATGAGGACAAGCAGAGTGTAGAGGCAGAAGAGTTTGCAGATCACATGAAGGCCTTGCATATTCAAGTTAAGAAGCATTTGGAGGATACAAACAACAAGTATAAGGCAAAGGCAGATGAGAAGAGACGACATAAGGAATTTGAAGTTGGCGATGAAGTGATGGTGTATCTGAGACAAGAAATATTTCCAGTTGAAACCTATAACAAGTTGCAGATGAGGAAGTTTGGACCTTGCAAGATCTTGAGGAAATTTAGTTCCAGAAATGCATATGAAGTGGAGCTACTAGATAGTTTGAGTATTTCACCTATATTCAACATTGCAGTTTACATCAGTATCATGAATCAAAATTCAGTGAAGATAGTATTGCAGACTTGGAGAAGTAGTTGCCCTGGAAGGAACTAGATCAGATTGAAAACATTTTGGATAGTATGATTGGGCATAGTACACAGAGAAGTCAATACAAGGAGTATCTTGTGAAATGGAAGGACATACCAGTTGAAGATCCATCTTGGATTTCTTAGGTAGAGGTGGACCACCTTGGTTTTCCTATGAACCCAACAAAGTGAGAGACTCACTTTTTCAACAACCTCGGATGTCTGATGCAGGAGCATCCCCGATTCTTGGCAATCTTGCATCAACCAAAAATATTTCTTTTTCAGTTTGTTTTCTGTTTTGCAGTTTCAACATTTCTTTCTGCATTTTCTTCCATTTGCTAACCAGATTTTGCTTATGACCATGATCATCTTCCTTATTCCTAAATTGCGGGACGTTTGGATCATTTTCTCGAAAGTTATCGCTTCCGAATTCTGAGACAATTTTCTAACTTAGAACACCAGAACCACTTGGACCTATTTGTTATTGGCAAATCTTGTGGATCCTTTTCGTAGCTTGTGGAGCCTTAGTTTATTGACTCTGATGTTCCTTGGCATGTGGCTGACCTTCCCTTTGATCCACACTTCGTCCTTTGGATTTTTTGGAGGAATCTCTTTGGTGGAGGCTGACTTGGTGGTTTTACACGTTTGATCTTGTTCTTCGACATTTGATCCCTTTAGGCGATCCAGATCTGTCTTGACTGAATAAATCAATGTAATTAAGCATCATAAATCATCAGAGAGAATATATAAGATATATCTTAATATTTAGAGCTCCGGAGTTGACCGACTCTATAATTAAGCATGTATGTAGCAGGCCAATGAGCCGAATCTTGTAACCCAGATGTTACCGGTTCTTTGTAATCAGTTTTCATGATCTAATTCATTTAGTTCTACATTACCTGCATCATATCCTTTTTTTTTGTTGTGTTCACACTTGTTGCCTAGTCCAGATTGATCTCTTTAAGGTCCCTCCTGACCGGTGACTGCACCAACGTGCATGTGGCGCTACAAAAAATTTGCATAGCCAGCTATCTTAGGAAGCATCCACATCCTTCGTTGGTCTCTCACCATCTGTAACGACAACCTCCTTCTCAAAAATAGGGATATCTCATTCCACTCTCTTGGCTGCCTCCTGCACCACTCTTGCAACCATGGAGGTATCCTAGCATACTACTTCCTCAACCATAGGGGGCCTCTTGGTGTACCACTCCCTCAATTGTAGGGATCTCCTGGCATACTACTCCTTCAGCTATAGGTGTCTAATGGCCTACCACTCCTTCGACCATAGGAGTGTCTTGGCATACCGCTCCTCCTAGTTCCACTGCGACTTTCTACAGAAGAGACACCACATGGTGTCATACTTGTCATGTCTACATGGACCCTTCAAGTACCCTCTTAAATAACATACCTACACGATTGGCTTCTTGAAGAGGCGTAGCTACTCTGAGTGACTCCGGGGATACCAAGTGCCTCAAAGGAGCTAACTTGTCTACTACAAATTTAACCCTTGCTATTATTCTTTTAAATATTGGGGGAAGTGTTATTTCTTTCTATGGTGGTCGTACTTCGTTCTCAGTTCTTGATCGCTCCTCCTCTTCTCCTTCTCTTAGGTGTGGCCCTTCTACCTCCTCTACCTCCTCCTTCAAGTCAACATTGTGGGGTGCCATTATAAAACCCTCATCCCCACTTCTTCTCTTCATATCTTTTTTCTCTTCTTCTTCAACTTATGCCTCTTCTGAAATCTCCTCTTCCTGCATGCTTAGTTCATTGTCTTGTTTTCTTTTCTTCTTGGCAAGCTAGGCACTTTTGCTCCTAAGTGTGTCCCAATGAACCCAATAGTACATAGGAGATTTGTTGGGATCTACTTGGCTTTAAGGTTGGAACTTCCCCCATTTTTCAGATGATACCTGCATCATGACGACTTCGAGGAAAAGACCAATGGCATGGTGGCACATATAAAATGAGTTGTTCTCTAGTGACAATAAATCTTGAATCTTGTCCGAGAGGAACTGAGACCAATTATAAATCTTATTGTTGTGAATGCCATTTATGAGCCCTATCATCCAGACAACAATGTCTGTCACCCGACTCACTCCAATGAATCTACTTTTTACCAGGTCCATCAAACATTGCTAGTTAGGGTTGCTATTGAAGGTGTGTTTCAATCCTGTGTTGTTACTACTACTCCACAGGCTCTTTCATTCCATCGGTGTCAGGTAATTGGGATAGACTAATTTCAACAAGAATTCCTTTCCTTCCTTCTTTAGCTTTCTCATCAGCTTTGTGTCTGGTTCCCCTCTGTCTGGAATGTTGAACACCCTTCGAAAGTCATGTGGTTTTAATGATAGTGTAACCACACAACCTTGGTATTGCATAATGGACCTCTGTGTGTGAGAGTCATACCCTGCCACAAGGGTTCAGAGGACTGACTCAAATTCCTTTATGTTGAACATGTGCATCTGAATGGCATGGTTGACTTCCGCTTTCCTGAACGAATTCTTCAGCTCATGGTCAGGTCGAGTTTCATGCCACTAGTTATGATATTCACTCCTTGTTATGCTTTCAAATGTCAGGGTGTCAACCGTTACCTTCTCCTCATGTTGTACCTTCAGCCATATTTTAATCTCTTTGTTGCTACTAGCTTCCCCCATTTTGGTTGCCAACATTGCCGATGTGGGACCCTGAGGCTTCTGAATTGTATTTTTCTTCCCTCAACCGTTATTATAATGGGTTAATTTTTTAGCATGACTGGGGTCCCCCCAAACTCGTTCATACCATGTTGTCCTCTTGTATGGACTCATACAGATGTCCTTGGTATGAACTTGTGTGTAAAATTTGTTGGTTGTCGTATATGACCCCTTTTCTCTTTGTGCAAATTGATCACTTCTCCTTTCCCCTTTCTAAACTCATCATACGAAGTGTACGGATTGGTTGCTTAAGTACATGTATTGTGATATGCATGTGACCCTCGTACGAATGTCCTTTCATCCAGCTCATACGATGTTGATGCACATGGTTGCCTCTGTACTAGTTCGTACGATGTTGGTGATCCAATAACTCCTTCAATGGTTACTTGTCTTATTCATACAGACTCATATGACTTACCCTCTGTGAATATCTCCCTTGTTTGTATGGATTCATACAACTTCATGCCCTCTACAAAAATATTCCTTTCTCGTACGGATTCGTACAACTCGCCTTATGTGAAAACCCCTCTGTGATCCACTATCTTCCGTATAGGGTCATACTCACCTCCCTTGAGTCTTTGTATGGACCTGTACATTGTCCCTTCATCTTTCCTTGTTAATACCTGGCCGTACGAATCTGTCTTTGCCTTGGCTACCTTATTACCCTACAATTTTCATACGGATGTGTACGATGATGCTTCCAATATTTGTACGACGTTGTGCAATGCTTCTATAGACAAACTTAGAACTTCTTCTTCTTCTCTACATGATTGGCTTTGAATGGCCAAATGGAAGAATTTATAAAGTTTTTTCACTTTCATGGCTAGGGTAAGAACCACATAATTTATCAATTTTTTATTAAATATTTTATTTTTTGCTTCATACACATTTTCTTTTCTTAACTTTATTATTTTTTTCATTCCCTTTAATTTTTTCATAATGTGTAAACCCCCTCTTTTTAATTATTATATCTTGCCTTGCTTTTTCTACTTTTAATATTTTCCTTTGAAAATATTTTTTCCATATTTTACCTTGGAAAGAATATTTAAATTTAATCCTCCATACCTTTAACATTCGTTGGTACTTTCCTACTTTTATTTCCCTTCGGGTGCTTTCTTTGGTGCTTTTTCATGCTTTTTGGTGTGCCACCTCTTTTGTATCGGCACTTGTTTTTTTCCTCAAACTGCGCAACTTGATTTTTTGTGCATGTCTTTTTGCCTTCCTTACTTTTGCCTATTTGCCAACTTCTTCTCTATTTTGTCTCTTACTGGACCTCTCGGCGTCATCATTCTTAGTTTCTTCCATCCCTCATTTGACCCTTGAAGGATCTCTCTCCCTACGTATTTTGGTTTCTAAATCATGTAACCATACACAAATGAATGGTGGCCTTTTAAAACATTCTTGCTCACAACAAATGCCCATGTACTCCAGGTCAAAAAAATTATCCAGCAGGGGCACTAGTCCCACCCCCTTATATCGTCCATCTATGTATCTTCCATTGTACTTCTAGTACCAGGTCACTCTTTCCCCTTTAATTTGCAGTGAGCCTGCAAGATTGGGAGTTATTCACCAGAGTGAGTTGGAGGTTGCCACCCTCTCCCCTGGGTATATTTCAGCTATGAAATGATCTTCCCCTTTCATCACTTTTTTTAGACATGGCCTGAGGGTCGCACCGTACTCCTCTAGATCAATTTCTTCTTCTAGGTCGAACGACTCCTCTTTCCCAACCAGTTCTTCCTTTCATCTCACCTCACCCTCCTCGTCAATGTCATAGGCTATATATCCTTCCTGGATCCCTTTGCATAGAGCCCTTCTCCACCAATGTCCTTTGTACCTTTCCCATAGAGCTGGAGCATCAAAAAATGCATTGGTGACATGATGCCCTCAACATGTTTGGGCACTAGTCTTTCCTCCAAAAATGTGATCGGGTCAACCCAGTTCTCATTAGGCTTGTATGGTTCTGCCACAATGATAGGATATTCTTCAATTTCATTACTTTGGCCAATTGTCCAATCTCTCTTGGTAGCATAGCCCAACATATTAATCAAGATTATAGGCTTATCTCATTCTCTATAAAATTTCAACTTAGAACCATTCACCAGGTCTTGGATGGGATAATCATCAAAAGTGGAAAGTTTCACTCCTTTGTTTTTGCCCACCTCCCTAATTTTATATTCATCCCAACCAACGAACTTTGAACTTCCTGAGTCACAGTTCGTTACAACCATTATACTTAAAAACTAACTAGCTCTAATGGAAGTTTGCTCACCAAAGATGTTTGTCATGCCAAAATTTTCATCTCTGTTGGCCAACCTTCGTCACCCACTATGCCATCATCCTCCATTCCTTGAGTTATATAAGATTTCAAAGAAATTCATTCAAGCTCTCTACATCCCCAATCCAATTCTCCACCGCAACCCGTAGGCTTGGTACGGTGTACTCCGTTGGCACTATAGCTTGTTGGTCGTAGATGAGCTAGAAGGGGGTGTGACCCATTGTCACTTTATATGTCGTACGGTATGCCCACAGTACCTCCAAAACCCACTCCTCCCAGTCCTCCTACTCTACCCCACATGATTTAAAATGATTGATACTAGTGCCTTATTGGTTGACTCTACTTGACCATTTGCTCAGAGCTAGTACAAACTTGACAGATTATGGAAAATTGTGAACAATTGTCATTAACCTGATGATTTGGTTGACAAATTGGACCCCATGATCACTGGTTATTTGGATGGGAATACCAAACCTTGTTACAATCTGCTCGTAGAGAAATCTCATCCTATTGACGATAATGTTGTCTGGAAGTGCTCTTAGCTCTACCCACTTTGTAAGGTACTCGATAGCTACGATGATGTATTGACACCCGTGCATGCTACTTACCTTCAGTGGTCCCACAAAGTCCAGTCCCCACCTCTCGAACAACTCTTGTGGTTGAGATGGAAACAAAGGCATAAAATTCCTTTTCAACAGTTTCCCCGCTCATTGGCATGTGTCGCACCCTACGACCCACTCACGGGAGTCTGTGTGCAGGGTCGGCCACAATAGCCCCACCAATAGAACATTTTCATGCAGTGGCATCGGGTCCCATGTGCCTTCCAACAAGTCCATCATGTGCCTCTTTCAACATGCTAGGAATTTCTTCCTACATCACACATCTTTGGAGTATTTGATCAGGTCGCATTTTGTACAATAGGCCATTAATTAACTGGAACATCTTACTTTTTAATGCCAACTTCCATCATTCCCCTAGAAACACATCCTTTGGAAATGTTGAGGTAGATAGATACTCACCATTTTTTTCATACTAGGGAGGTAATGTTGCTATCTAGAACAGGTGTGCATCGGGAAAATCTTCATTTACTCCCTTTGGATGCTCTCTAGACATAATTTGGGATAGCAAGTCTAAAATCACATGGCTTTTCTCTGACTGTACTATGATGGTGAAAGTAAACTCTTGGAGTAACAACAACCATCTGTTCATGCACCCTTGAATAATTGTCTTGTTTACCACATACATGAGGGCTTGGTGGTCCACATAGAACGTGAACGGTGTCGCCAGGAGGTAATGACAAATTTTTTGTATGAAGTATGGCATTCTCAGTGCCTCTCTCTTTGTCGTGTTGTAATTACGTTCATCCTTGGAGAGTAGGAAGCTAGCAAAGAAGATGGGATGGTCCAACCCTTGTACGCCTACCTATCCCAACGTAGCATCGATGGCATAGTTGGAGGCATCCATGTGTACATGGAACTCCTTGTCCCAATCTGGGTATGCTAAGATCAGTGCACTCACCAACCGAGACTTAAGCTCTTTAAATGCCTCTTCCTGCTCTGCTCCCTAGACGAATAGTTCACCCTTCCTTGTCAGCTTGTCAACTGGGTACAACATCTACACGAACCTCTTGATGAACCTTCAATAATAGCCCATGTGTCCAAGGAAATATTTGACTCTCATCACGTCCTCTAGGCTCCCCATGGTTACTATGACACATACCTTGTCTGGATCCGTCTTCAACCCTTCTTTGCATACAATGTGGCCCAACAACTTTCACTATGGTACCATGAATTGACACTTCTTTGGATTGAGATCCATCTTGGCCCATTGACACCTCTCCATGCACTTCCATAGCACCTTCAGATGGGTTTCTTTCTCACTGTAGATGGACCAGTCATCGAGAAAATCTTTTAAATTTCCCATTGACATCCTATCAAAATGTGTAGTATTATTCACTGGAAGATGGCTGGATTGTTGCATAATCCAAATGGCATCTAGTTGTATGTGTACACTCCATCTTCCACTATGAAGGTGGTTTTCAGCTTGTCCTTGTCTGCATTGTTGATATGATTGTAACCAAAGAACCCGTCCAAGAATGAATACATTTCATGGCCTGCCACCTCCTCTAGGATATTTTCTATGAGTGGGATTGGAAAAGGGTCTTTGATGGTCACTACATTTAACCACTGGAAGTCCACACATATTTTGATTCGATTCACCTCTTTTTTCAAAGAAATGATAATGGGTTATACCCATTCACTCATTTCCACTTTAAAAATAATGTCAACTTCCAACATCTTTTCAATCTCTTCATTGACATTGGTCGTATAGTTTTTATTCATTTTGTACATCCTCCTTTGTATGGGTTGGGCACCGGGTATGAGGGGTATTCGATGTACACACAAGTATGGAGGTATCCCCTTTAAGTCCTTGTATGTCCATGCAAAGACATCTTTGTACTCCAAAAATATTATAGAGGTCGTTTCTTTTAGTATGGGGTTCTAGTCATCCCCTACGAGGATCACCCTCGGATTTTCATCATTTCCTAGATTTACTTTTTTCACATTTGATTCCTCATACTTGATGGCCTTGTCTCGTTCGAACTGATGAGCTGGAGCATCATCCACCCGCGCTACACCCTCTTGGTACTCTATGTACTCTGGAGGAAAGGTTGCAGTCTTCATACCTTCTCCTAGCTCCTCAATCTAATATATTTACAACATATGGGACTCGGGGTGAAACACCTCGTAGTCCTCCAACTACCAATGGAAGAGCCCATTGAGAGAGCTCATCTCATCCTCCAAACAACCTTCCAACTCCAGGACTCCTTCATGGTTGGGTTCCATTTTTCCCTTTTCATCTTCTGAACCCCATTCATAATCATGAGAGTCATCTGAGTCTGAGTTGGATGATGCCAATTCATCACTCACTACTTGGTTCCTCAAGCCAATCACATATTTGCGCCCTTCACTCTTGATGGAGAGTGTATTCTTCTTCCATTTAAGATTTGCCTTTGCCATGATTAGCCAACCTATCCTAAGGAGAGCATCATAGGCCTTTCTCTCCAATGGAATGACAATGAAGTCAAGGAAGAAATGTTGGGTGCCGACAACAGGCCTTTGCGCCATAAATGTTCCAAAGGGCTTGATACCATGTTGGTCAGCACCTACAAGGTGGAATGTTGGTGGCTAGAGAGTTGTTTTTCCTAGACCCCTCCATGTCTCCTACGACAACACATTTACTCCAGAGACGCTATCCGCGATGGTATTTGTAAGTTTTCATCCCATAATCTACATCTCTACTACGGTTGGCTTCTGGCCAATACTCACAGTGCGTAGCATGGGGTCCGTGGCAGATGTGCCAAGTGGTTTTACCGTTGGATCACAACATTCCTCGCTGATGAAGTCACCAACTATATTTGTGAGGGCCATTTTCAATTGTGGAACTTTGCAGAAGGTCAAATACCCGTACTGGTATGGTAGCTTGAAACATCTATTTATTATAGTTTTCGCGGACTTTGACCATAGTGGGGTACCAACAACATCATGTGAGACCCTTCTCTCTTCCACCATTGCCCGTTCAATATCCGTCTTTGCCTCTCAAAGTCTTTCCTTTTTCATATGGGGATTGGGGCACACTACCATTTTTCTTAGTAACCTCACGATTGCTAATACCTCCCCGTATGGCTCCTTGGCTTCCAACATATTTACCCCTTTCTTCTTTGGGCAGTCAGTGTCCTCATGGTTCCGAGGACCTTACCACTTACACAACAAACTTTTGCTATTGTTCCTTCTCTGATACTCATGAGAAAAGTGGCCCCACTCATTGCATTTATGGCATTGGATCATGGGTCACCCCTTCGCATCATACTGGATTTTACTTCTCGGTGTGTTGTTGTTGGACCGATTGTTCCCCCTCTGATTATTGCGGTATTTGTTGGTCCCAACCGGTGCTGAGAGGGGAGGGATGAATCAACACTTCATCGGTTTTTCTCAATTAAAACTTTTAACTTAAGTTATCACTAACTTAACATTTATCAATATAAATAACTATTGCAGAAGAATAAGCATGCATGAAAAGATACATAGTGACACCAATATTTATCTCATAGAAACCCAAATGGGAGAAAAACAGAGTGTGAGTAGGAACTCACAAAATTTTTACTCTTCTAGAGTACGCCCGGTGAGGAGCCATCCATGTTAGGAGATTACAAAGACACTGCTAGGTGCCACCCGATTAAGGGATTTTGTCTAAGGCTTGTTAGTGCCTTTACCCTGTTAAAGGTAGCCTTATCAAAGGTCTTAAGATCATCAATTAAGATGACACCCGATTAAGGTATTTTTACAATGGGACCTGTTAAACTCCACCCTATTAAGGGATTTTAGTTGCAATCATTAGAGAGAAACAAAGAGATGATTTTCTGGAGTGGCTACTGATTAGCTTGATCAGATCACATTGAAAATTCACACTATGTCTGCACTGATTGTGTCTGCTCTGCACAACACCGATTTCCTGAATGTACCTCCGGCTCTGCCCTCTGCCGATTTACTGATCCTTGGATTGCACTCTATCGATCCTCTGTCACTTAGCTCTGCACCCTATTAGTTTCCCCATGTGTTCTCTTTCACATCAACACTTCTCGCATGAACAACAACTCTTTACAAGAATGAATTATTTGAATTTATTATCCCTTGGGTCTTTCGCCAACTTTCCCTCCAAAACATCCTATTCAAAATTTCGTTACCATGCCTTAAATCACTCCCTTGAAAACATTGTAGGAATCTTTGTCAAGACAGTCGAACATGCCGATAAGTCCACCGGTTGACTGGAGAAGACTCCTGGTTTAACTAACTGTTACCAATCTGTCGGTTATAGACTCTACCGGTGTATCGATCAAAATCTGCCTAGCCAGTTTCCTCCTGTATGTCGATCTATTCTCTTCTTAGCCAGTGGACCTCTTCTGTGCCAGTCTACTCACTTCTTGTCGGTCTACTTACTGCTTTCATGTCTACTCAATGCTTGTCGATCAACTTACTGCTTGTCGGTCTACTCACTGCTTGCCGATCTACTCATGTTTACCCTGTTTACTTATTGCTTAGTCGATTAACCTCAGTGTGCCAGTCTACTTACTATCGATAGACTGTGACAACTTGGGAAATGATGTTGCCAACAATGACAACCATATTAGTCATCGGTCATACAAGATGCACTAGAATGCCAACAAACTCCCCCTTTGGCATTGGTGGAAAATACAACAAAACACTACAAAACTATGTCAGTTCTGGCCCCTGTAACTCGTAACTCACACTGTACAAGACTCCAAAATTCCCCCTTTTTCCATCAATGGAAAAGAGTATCCAAAATATTTTGTCAAAATAAAGAAAAACTCTCTTTGAAGTTTTCTTGAGCCACTTTCAAAGAAGATTCCCATGAAGATTGAACCTACTTCATTATGGTGAAGTGGCCATGTAAGACTGCAATGAAGATCTCCATATCATCAATTGTCTTGCAGTCAAGTTCATTTATTAGGTGGTCTGCTTCTTTAATATTCAGTAGCATGAAATCAATAATTGGTGCTAGATAGCACTAGAGCTCTAACAAACTAAGACTTTGTTTGTCTTCTTCTTCTTCTTTCAACCTTCTGATTTCATGATTTAGCATTTTGACTTTTCCAGTAAAGGTTGATGTTGGAATGGTAAGAGGATCAAAAGAGCTTATCAGATCTTGAATTTCTTTTTGAATCTTATTTCTTTTATCTTCTAAATCTTTGATTAAAGCAGGAAAACTTGAAGATTTTTCCAATAATTGACCAACTTGCTGCAGTATATTTCTAACTTCTTTTGTTTTGGTGGAAAGGGCAACTTTTCCAACTGATATTTGTTCCATTAAGTTATCTCCTCTCTTCGTTTCATAGTGCCTTACTGCAACCTTCTCCAGATCTGTTACCTCTGAACTGATTGCTATAATAAGATTATTCAACTGATGAATGATGGATGCAGTATCATCAACTTCAATGTCTAGGACTAGGTCAGAGAGAATTGTCTTGGCATAATTGAGAATTCTTGCCTTCTTTTTCTTTCCTCTTAGTTTAGCCTTTTCAGCTTGAATTCTCAGTTTTTCTGAGACTTTCATCATTTGCTTGAGAGTTATTTTATTTATATCAATGACCGAGTCTCCCTCTTCTTCCTCCTCTGTTTCATCTTCCTTTTCTATAGTCTCAACTTCTGAGCTAGTTGTTGTGATGATTCTTACCTTCTTCTTCTCACTTTCATTTTTTAAATCTAACTTCCTCTTTGTTGGAGGAGTATTCATCATTACTTTATTATCCTCTACTTTCTTCTCTTCCTCTTTTCCTTCCTCTATTTTCTTCTCTTCCTCTTTTCCTTCCTCTGCTTTCTTCTCTTCCTCTTTTCCTTCCTCTGTTTTCTTCTCTTCCTCTTTTCCTTCTTTTGTTTTCTTTTCTTCCTCTTTTCCTTCTTCACTTTTCTTTTCTTCTTCTTTTCCTTCTTCAGAGATAATAGGATTTGGTTTCAATAAGGTTATGTGAGGTGTATCCTCATAAGGAATGTCTTCAATTATCACTTCATCTTGACCGGGAAGCTTAGTTTGATACGCTTCCTTCACCAGTGAAGTATGAATCGATTGTTTGATATCCTTTGTCAGATTGGGAATGTTTGACACAACATTTCCTATGATTTCCTCAACTGTGAAAGTATCAAAGTCTTCAGTGGAGTCTTTTTCCTTAGCTTTTCCTTTGTCAAGGGAAGCTACACCTTGGCCCTGTTTTGTTTCCTTTTCTATTTCATCTTCAGCTTCCTTTTGTTGATCCATAATTTTCTTCCACAAGGCAACACCTTCAGTGTGCACTGCTCCAACTTCACCTACTGCCACTCTCCTAGTTCTATTCCTTATTCTGAAATGTTGAATGCATGCTTCAACTACTAGTGAAGCTTGATCAAGGTCAATGTCATGTTGCACTTCCATGATTGCTTTTATTTTGAGTTCCTTTTCAGTAGCTAGAGCTGTTTTCCATCTCCCTTCAATTTGATCTTGCAAATCTGATGGGATTATGCCATATAATTCACTAGGAGTCCTACAAAACTTATGCGGGTTCCATATCAAGGCTTCTTTAATTTTCCTTTTGTCTTCTTCATTACCGAGGGAATATGTTCTCCCAACACCGGCTAGACCTCCAAACTCTTTGATCCCATGGACCAATTCATCAATTGTTGGAGCTTTGTTTCTTCCGCTCCTTCTAACCTCTTTAATTTCCACATCTGATAGGATGGCAATGATATCACCCTCTTTCTCATCCTTTTTGAGCTTTATATCACTCTTCTTCTTTTTGCTATAAGTCACTCCTACCGGTCTATTTTTACTTGGGGAAGATACAGGAGTACCTAGATCCTTTTCTTTTGAGTACGTTGCAGGCTTGGTTGTTGCAATCCCCTTAGGTTTTGTTTTTGACAATTTCTTCTTTCCACCTGTTAATTCTTCATCCTTAGTAGGTGTGACCCCTGTTTTCTCAGTAGCACTGGTGGAGGTAGTGGCACCAGATGCTTTACCTCCATATTTCTTATCAACGGTATCAATCATTCTTCTTACTTTCCTTTTCATGATTGGCACCTAAAGTTCATGTTTTATTTTGGAGCTTGCATCCTCGCATGTTCCAAATCTCTTTTCCTTTGAGTCTACCAATTTGGACAATAACATATTGACATGAATTTTAACAATATCTGTTGCAACCTGATAGCCCATAGGTGGAGCCCAAAAGGTTATGGGTTGAATTGCTTGAATGATACAACAATCTATGTCTACAAGAAAACAGATATTGTCTTTGTATTTTTGTACTATTCCGGTTGGAATTCTTTCTCTCTTGTGCATCCTAATTTGGAATTCCTTAAAGTATCCCCACATTGTTTCACCAAAATTATCTCCTAGATCCATAGACATTTGACCTATCTAAACCATGATAGGTTTCTCTTCAAACCATACTACCTTACCCTTACCGAGGAAAAAATTTTGCACATAGAAAAATATACATACCAGTAGTGAGCCATATTTGAAAGATTGCTTCTTGTCCTTCTTAATTCTTTCCATGTTCACCATAAATTGGCTTTTAATCATCTCACATATATCATAGGTTGCATCCTGCTTGATTATACGATAGCCAGCATGTATGGCACCGCTCGACACACTATTCATCTGTCTTGATTGATAAACCCTGTAACCCAGCACTGCAGAGGCAAATCTTACTTTAGCATCCTCAATATGGGCGATTGTCCTTTCTCTACTATCACATCAAGATTTGATTAACCAGATGACTTCAGATGATGAAATCATTCTTAGGGTTAATGTTTCACCGCTTGCACTAAACCCTATCACTCTTTGAATCACCTCCCTTGTAATCTTGATCAGTGCTTGGGATTCCAACCACAAAAATTGATCATGAACCCTTCTCAATACATACCTAACCTAGTCGTCATGAAATTGATCAAGAAAATCAACAACATTAGCCAAACCCTTGGTCTTCAGAGATAGAAATTTTGCCTTCAATTGATCATTGACACAGAACCCTTTAAACTCATTTCAAATGAACTTGTCTCCAAGTTCTTTGAGCTTGCATTGAATGTAGGAGTGAATGTATTCTACAAGCAATACACTGGAGGGCACAGATGATAAAGCACCAGTCATGTCGATTTCACCGGCTTTCATCGGCTACAACTTGAACTTGGGTTGGGGTTCTTTGATAGCTTCAACCAACATAGGAGTCGAAATCGACACTGCCATGATGACCTTCCAACAAACGTTTCTTAGACAAAGTCGAATACCTTCTCCTTAGAAATACCAAACACCACTATCGCTCTACTTGAACTTCCCACACAAATATTTCTTAGCAAGATTCAAATCACCTTTGCTCGCACAGGAGCTCGAGAGATTTCACAAGAAAACAAGATAAATGAAAACGTGTTGGCATTTCCTTATTTATCCTTTGATATTTATCGGTGTTACAATAGAATGGTTAGTTTTGAAACTTACAACTTAAAGTACACCGATTTGACTTTATCGATTATTTGTTACCGATACCGATACACAAATAACTAACTCACAAGACATTCTTCAGCTAAGGACTTTTAGACTAGCCTTTATGCATCACAAATATGTAGATAGACATATCCTTATATTTGTTAAGGGGATTCAAAAGTAATCTTACCATATGTTCTCCTCCTGAGCATCGGTATGCCTAGTTTGAAGAGGAACTGTCATCATCGGTGGATAATGACTTGGTTTCGGGAAGATTTTCTACTTCTTTGCTTTCTTTTCTCTTGATCCATGTCTTTTTAATTTCATTCTCCACCTCTTCAATTGTCTTATTTCCTTTTAGTTCATTTTGTCCTTTCTTCTTGCCAGACCAGTTCTTGTCTCCAGATCATTTATAGGATTGATTCCTACACTCTCTAGCTAAGTGACCAATATTATGGCAATTGAAACATTTCATACCAATTGTCCTCCACAGTCCTGCATTATTTCTCTGCCCCATTCTCACTCTGCAAATTGCTGCAACATGACGAGAATTTCCATAGGTAAAACAAGTTGCTTTGAACTGATTATTCCTTTTATTACGACTAATCGGTTTGAATGGTTCTCTTGATACATTTGGTTTGAGCTTGCATTCTTCATATTTGTATCCAAACTTATTGCATGTGAAGAAATATCCATTAAAACTTCTTCTATTTGGCATACTGCTAGATTGAGATCTACATGTATAAGCAGTATGGCCTTACTTATGACAATTATGGTAGTAACCATCAAATGTGGAATTCTTCTTTTGACTAACCGGTTTATTTCTACAATCACTAGTCTTATGACCTGATTTACCACAATGATTATAGGATGATTTAGATAACTTCATACCTTTCACTTCAGAATGGTTCCTTTTATCATCCTTCATCCTTTTGGATTTAGATGATTCTCCAGTTTCCATAGGATCTGTACCAGGGTAACCAAGACCAGTTGTTTCTTTTGTCTTTCTCTGAGCCTTCAACTGTTTATCTAATTTCTCAGAGCTTTCATTGAATTTTCTCAGCTTCTCATTTCTCTCATTCTCAACTTTCAACTCACTCTTGAGCTGTTCAATTTCTTTCGCCATCTTTTCTTTTTCTGCTGTGTTGTCATGCAGTTGCTTATGTATGTATTCATTCTCCTGATTGAGAATTTGGATTTCTTCATCTTTCTCAATCATGATTGAATCATTTCCTCTCAGAGCATCTTCAGCAAGCCTCCTAGCTCTTTCAACCTTTGACAGTTCTTCTTTTGCTTCCCTTTTTCTTTCATCAACACTTTTGCTGGCTTCCAATATCTCAGTCATTCTTAGGGCCTGACCTTCATGCTCTCTTTTGAGATGCGTGATTTATTCTGTCAGTTTCTTGTTCTTTTCCATGAGTTCTAAGACAGCTTCTTCAACTTCTTCAAATCCACTATGTTCAAAGAGTTGATCTATGATGTCCTGACTCTCATTTAGGTGTTGAGCTAATTCCTTCCTTTTTGCAAGAGATTTTCTTAGTCTCTCTTTCAGTTGAGCAATGATTTCATTTGCTTCATCGATTTGGTTCTGATTCCAGTATTCTTCCATGATTTTTATCCTCAAGTTGTCAAGCTTCACTTCAGAGGAATATGGCTCTGATACCAATTGTTGGTCCCAACCGGTGCTGAGAGGGGAGGGGTGAATCAACACTTTACCGATTTTGCTCAATTAAAACTTTTAACTTAAGTTATCACTAACTTAACATTCATCAATATAAATAACTATTGCAGAAGAATAAGCATGCATGAAAAGATACACAGTGACACCAAGATTCATCTCTTGGAAACACAAATGGGAGAAAACCACAGTGTGAGTAGGAACTCACAAAATTTGTACTATTCTGGAGTATGCCCGATGAGGAGCCATCCCTATTAGGAGATTACAAAGACACTGTTAGGTGCCACCCGATTAAGGGATTTTGTCTAAGGCCTGTTAGTGCCTTTTTACCCTGTTAAAGGTAGCCTTATCAAAGGTCTTAAGATCATCAATTAAGATGACACCCAGTTAAGGGATTTTTACAATGGGACTTGTTAAAGTCCACCCTATTAAGGGATTTTAGTTGCAATAGTTAAAGAGAAGCATAGAAATGATCTCCTGGAGTGGCTACTGATTAGCTTGATCAGATCACACTGAAAATTCACACTATGTCTGCATCGGTTGTGTCTTCTTTGCACAACACTGATTTCCTGAATGTACCTCCGGCTCTGCCCACTGCCAATTTATTGATCCTTGGATTGCACTTTGTCTATCCTCTGTCACTCGACTCTGCATCCTGTTAGTCTCCCCTTGTGTTCACTTTCACATCAACACTTCTTGCATGAACAACAACTCTTTACAAGAATGAATTATGTGAATTTATTATCCCTTGGGTCTTTTGCCAACTTTCCCTCCAAAACATCCTATTCAAAATTCTGTTACCATGCCTTAAACCACTCCCCTGAAATCATTATAGGAATCTCTGTCAAGACAGTTGAACATGCTGATAAGTCTATCGGTTGACTGGAGAAGACTCCCAGTTTAACTGAATGTTACCAGTCTATTAGTTACAGAATCTACGGGTGTATCGGTCAAAATCTGCCTAGCCAGTTTTGTCTTGTATACCGATTTGTTCTTTGCTTAGTCGGTGGACCTCTTCTGTGTCGATCAACTCACTTCTTATCGGTCTACTTACTGCTTTCCGGTCTACTCATTGCTTGTCGGTCTACTTACTGCTTGCCGGTCTATGCACTTCTTGTTGGTCTACTCATGTTTACCCTATTTACTTATTGCTTAGCCAGTTAACCTCAGTGTACCAGTCTACTTACTATTGATAGACTGTGACGACTTGGGAAATGATGTTGCCAACAATGACAACCATATTAGTCACTGGTCGTACAAGATGCATCAGAATGCCAACAATATCCTCTTGGTGAAGCATTGAAGTTTGTTGGTGGTTTGGGTGGTGTGGTTGGTGGGGTATCTTGTTCCCCATAGGCGAAGAGAACTTGTGTGCTTCGCGTCTTCAAATTGTATGAGCATTCCTTGATGGAATGTCCTTGTACCTGATAGATGTCACAAAGACTTCCTTGGACATGTTCCCTTAGTATGACCTTATCCTTTGCAGTCGATGCACCAAAGTTCTTTACCCTCTTTGCCACTCTCCTTCTCTGCCTTCAACTCCTTCATCCTCTGCATCGTATCTCTATGGAGGGCTTGTATGCTTTTGGACTATTGGTCACTACTCTCCTCCGTACTGTCATCGTCTCTGAACTTTTTCTTCCACTTGGATGTTTTGCTCTCACTTTCAATGTCCATCGCCCGATTGTAGGTGTCATCATACGAGGATAGGGGGATAACTTTCATTTTCTTCCCGAGGGAGGGAATTAATCTCTCGACAAACCACTTCTTCTTCAGTCCATCAATTGGCTAGTTCTCCATCTTGTTCGATAATTCCATTTGCCATCGATTAAATGCTCGTACACTCTCGGCCTTACGCTTCTTCATATTGTATATCTCAACCACAATCTCATTGTCATCCCTCAAGAGTTTGAATTCTTCCTGGAACATCTTCTTCAAATCACTCTATCTCATCTTGTGTTGGTTGTCGAGGTCTATGTACTAGTCAATGGAGATTCCCCAAAGGGTAGCCAGAAATGCCTTCAGCCAATAGTCCTGGTCATCTTGGCCATTTGCCTCCCATATCATTATACATGTTTTACAATGTCACACAAGGTCCTTCGACCCATCACCTGTAAATCTTGGGATTTTTTGCCTCTCTGCAGTAGTCTGATTTTGTAACATTGTTCTTGTGTGGAAGGTATTGTGTGCCACCTAGAAGGTATTATATGTTGTCTAGAAGGTATTATATGTGTTAGACCAAATTGCACCATTTTTCTCTTCGTGTTCTATGGTGTCTTTTGTGCTCTCAGCCATGTGCGAACTCTCTACACATCCACCTTCTACGTCTTCCGCACCTTGGTCACCTTCATTTCTATATTCTCTCTTTCCTAGAGTCTTTGGCTCAAACCCTCCTATTTTTTACTACTCCACCAGAGATAGATTCCTAATTCTATACATATTGGTTTCAAAAATTTTGGCAACCTCACCCTCAAGGTCCCATACTACCTCTTCATTACATTCGAAGCATTCGGACGAGCTGTTCTCGAACTCAGTTCTGAACTCTTCACTCAATGTCAAGTGTGTGGTCTAGTCTGAAAAATCTTCCCCTGCTACGTCTAGAAGTGGTAGGTTCCTTGCAACCTCTACCAATTGGTTCCACATACATGGTTTCTGCCTCTCTCGACTACGACTCTGACTCACACTTTGACTCTTACTTCACTTTTATGGACTCTTTGAGCCTTCGAAAATTTCCCTTAGTTGTCATCTCTACTCACTTTGTTCTCTTATATGTAGAGATCTTCGTACTAATCCCAACCGCAGGGGCATTAATTGTCAGGGGTATGTGATGGGATGGTGTCTGGGATAGACTAGCCTAGTCTATGCTCCTGGATCCTTTCCTTGGATCACCTAGTGTTCTCTACACACACTAGGGTCTATAGGACTCCCTTTTCTGGAGGAATCCCCTGACCTTTCCCAATGCCACCCACCAATGAGTTGCAATGCTTCTCCTAAGGTCTCACCTACTCATGAGACTCAAAATCCCTTACTATGGCTAATAAGGGCTAGGCTTGTTCTACACCTTCCAAGGTCTTAGCAAGGTTAGGATAGGTCTTAAACCATGTTTTACATCCATCCATGTGCTCCCAAGGGGTTACAACCTTCATCCTTCCTATCGATTTCACTATTTTGTGTTTTGCCTACAAAATAGGGCTACAAGGATTAGGACCAATTAGGCCTCCTACCCGGTCCTTTAGGGCTCCCTCTCACAAATGATGCACAAACTACCCAAACTCCCAAAATGGAATACTATTCATTTGGTAAGGGCTCAAGGATTTCTCTAGTTTTGGGCCTCCAAGTGGCTGTACAGTGCCTAGGGCGAATTTTTGGGTTTTTAAGGGTTTTGTGAGGGTTTTTATGGTCTGCCTGGGTCACAGTGGATGTTTTATGTTTTAGCCACCTTGTCTGGATTGGTGGAGGATCCTCCTTCACACCAGTGGTTCTTCACACACTCCTCTACACTTCCTCCAAAGGGTGCACTCTCCTCTGACCAACCTTGCTCTTCAAGACCTCTGCACCAACAACCATTCCTAACCGGGCACTGTCCAGTCTCGCCTAGGAATGGGTCTTCAAATGGCTTCCTTGCATTTTCAAGGGCCCTTCTTGCATTGAACTATGATACAAGGTCTCTACTCTCATTCCCCATGGTTTCATGGTGTTTCCACAATGGGGAATGGAGTTATGATTCCATTTGCACAAACCAGTCCAAAACTGGACAGTGAGAAGATAATTTTCAAAATATTTACAAACACACACAACCTGCAAATAAAAACCTAATCTAATTGCTCACAATGAAATTATTTACACCATATAAGACACTCCACATAGTTTTGCACGCAATTCAATCCATTAACTTTCTCGGTTGCTTCATTCAAATTGACTGGTAACCAACAAACAGTCACAGTCAAGCTTTTCTTACTTGGGTCGTACAATGTCTGACATCCAACCCATTAAATTAGGGTTTGGAAATACTTATACTACCCAGACCTCGGTCGGTGTGCCAAATCAGGGCTCTCCATTCTCAATAAGAGTCTTTGACCTTTTGGGTGGAAAAGTTGCTTGACAACTTTTAAACGTTGTCATGCAACTTTTGCATCTTTTGAGCAACTTTGCCATTGTTGCTTTTCATGACTCCTAGGCCTATTTTGGGCTATCCTAAGGACATCGACATACCATTAAGGCCTAACACACATCCAAGGCACACTCAACCTCTCCTGCACAAAAAAAAATCACAACAAAAACACTAAGGACCTAAAACTAGGACCTAGACAAAAACAAATGAGCTCATGGCTCTTATTACATATACAATGGCTTCAAAAGAAGCATAACCCCCCCCCAAAAAAGGAGGAAGACCTTGGAAGGGTGCTCCTGCACCAGTATGACCTCTGCTCATGTCCCTCTCTTCCTCTTCCCTACGGCTATGCTCTTTGTACCTCTAGAGTATCTGCTATCGACGACGTTCATGAGTACTTTCCTCCTTTCTATCTTGCAGTTAAATGAGGTTTTGTGCCAACAGCCTCGAAAGGCTCCCAAAATCATAGGGTTGACCGTGAGTTCGCCACATAGCGTGCCTTCAAGGACAACTCTCTCCCAAGCTTCCCTCTACATGTACCAGGTGACCGAAACCTCCCACAGGTCCACCAAATCTTCCATCAGTTGATCCTCTCGTGCTTCCGCCCATGTCGCCTCTTTGTGTGTATCGCTTTCAATTACTATGAATTGTTGATTGAATGGTCGACCCATTAGTGATTACCATCTGCTAAAATATTGATCTCTAGAATTTGTATCGGCAATGATGACAAAATGTTTACCACTACGGTGCTAGTTTAGATTATAGAGTAAAAAAAATGGAAGTACTCAAATATTATTCATGAAATAATTCACAGAACATGAATAGAATTCACAATATGGCCAGAATGATATATCTTTATTACACAAGGCAAAATGGATGTACAATAATCAATATTGTTGGGGTTCCCTTAGAACATAGTATAAATACTACTCGGCGGTTGGCAGAGATACCAACTGTCACCAACTGCCAACTAACCACTACGGGAACCCCACATGGACAATTAACCTAATAAAACAAGTTTTATTCCTATGTCGGTGAATTAGCGACAATAGTGGGGACTGTTTTGGCCATATATCTTTTCAAAGTTTTTGGGAAGGGTGGGTTAGAGAAGGAAGAAATGTTGAGGATGAAGATGGATTCGATCAAGTTGTAGAAGACCTATTGGTTAAGGTGAGTTAAGTTCCTCCATTTATTCTTGTATTTGGTCTTCAATCTATTACTTGTATTTGGTTATTAGTGTGGTTGCATGAGTGTTGGTGGGAATTTTGGGAGTTTTGTACATGTGTTTTGTTTTTAATTGAATTGTTTTGTTTTTTGTATTGAGGAGAAGGAGTATGAGTACCCACTGGTATGAGTTTGTACATGCGTCTTAAATATGTTTCTCTTTAATTGAATTGTTTTGTTTTTTGTATTGAGGAGAAGGAGTATGAGTACCCATGGTATGAGTTTGTAGGCACTAACCTACTAGAGGCACCAACCCCTAACACTGTTTGTGAGAACCAACCCACTAGAAGCACCAACTCCCAAATTTGATTTTGTTAGCACCAACCCACTGGAAGCACCAACTCCCAAATCTGAATGTTGTGAGCACCAACCAACTGGAAGCACCAACTCCCAAATCTGAATTTGTGAGCACCAACCCACTGGAAGCACCAACCCACTTCACACAAATCTGATTTTCCACCTTGACAATATTGTTATCTCAACATATTATGAACAATTCAATCTCTTTAACAAATCTGCCTATATTCCTTTCTCAAATGTATATTCTCTTCACAAATCTACATATATTTCTTTCACAACTGTATCTATTCTCCTTCACAAATCTGCACATATCACTCTTATGCATTACACATACTTTCTTCTAGAATAAATCAGAATTACACTTCATATTTCATACACAACACACTCTCTATCTTATATATATATATATCTTAATGTCTCTATGAAAAGATACATCCCTTATTAATGGTTATAGCTTTTAGTAACCATTGCCACATTTTTCTTAATTGTAGCCTATTCAAGATGAAGTCAGCAATATCTTCATGATGATTAAGTTATTGTTATGTTGATCATTATCCATTATATTAATTTCTCTCTTATCACTGCTCATTATATCTCTTTCTCTGATGTGATCACAAAGCAGTCAACATTCTGCATATTAATCCGATTTAATCGTTGCCATGTCATACTTCACCTTAATTGCTATGTTTAGTCATAGTCGATTCTCTTAATATTGACTTGTTAGTCTTTACACACGGTACAAGTCAGAAACTTTGTAATAACCCTGTATACTATATACTATATATTATCATTCATTATCTTCTAATCATTTCATATGTATGCCTTTCTCATGCACACAAATCAGGTGACTCTTCTTAATCAGGTGACTCTTCTTGTGTATCTTTTCAATTTTTTCGCTTTTCAATCAGTTTTTCTTTGACATCAATGATGAAACCCAACAAACACAATTAAGTATCTTGACATCAATGACAATATTTCCATCAATATATATAAAAGTTGGAGAATGTTGTATCAAAGGTCTAATCGATTAAGTGATTGATATCTTAGTAGTTGATTTATTTAATAATAAATAATGGTAGAATTAATAGATGTTTAATTTACAATAGTAAAGAAAATGTTTAATAATTATTTACAGATACTAATGAGACTAGTGTGATTGAGATTTTTAGCTCAAACATATATTCTTCTTTTTAATTAAATTAAATATAGTGGACAAGCAAAAAAATTATCTCTACTTGAGATGTTTTTATAATGTTGTAATAATTTTTTTTTAGGTGGGTTTAGATTTCATCATGTTTCCACCTTGTGATTGGTGAGGCATGACACTTTTTTGGTTAAGATAGTCTAGCTTCTATTGGGAAGCTATATATTAAGGTTAGGAGTCCTATAGGGCTATACCTTGTTTATATAAGAGAACTACATGACATCTCAATCACATCTAAAGCTAGGTATGTAGGTAGTCCTTTGGTGAAAGATGAAACAAGTCCAAAGAGGAGGGTTTAGGACATAGATTAGTTCTTGAGGTTGTTCTTAAATTTGATTTTCACTCTCTCTTTAGTTTACTTCAACTTGTGGTTGAAATATGCACTAGTTGGTGATGAACTTATCCTTCTGGAAATTACATGTCCCCAAGTGATCCCACAATATTGTTTCCCACTTTTGGGACATCCTTGTGTATATGTATATATATGTGTGTATGCATGCATGTATGTATTTATAAAATCTACAATAAAAATCTCACAAATCACTAGTTTACATCATCTTTGAACTCTTAATAATTAGCTAATATAGGTCTCCAAAAGTGAAGATCTAGTGAAAAATGTTGGCATTGTCCCGATTTGACCAAAATGTGGGACTTATTATTGTGGGTTGACCCCAACACTATATAGGTTTAACCAAATGAAATGTAATATATACTCACCAAGCTTATCTACTCTAATATTCTTGGTATTTAATATTTTGAAGTCTGCTTCACTCTTCAATTAACTTTTAGAATCATTATCATTGTGGTTTATCTTAATGTGAATGTGCAAGAATGCCTTTATACTTTATAGAACTAAAGAAAATAAAGCTTGTGTGTTGAAACAATAGTTGAAAAATTGTGTCTCAACTCACCGATATGTATAAAAGGTATAGGTAGCCTCCACACACAAGGGAAGTCTATTCTTCCTAAAATAAGGGCATGATAAATTTGACCATAACATGGATAAATCAATCGGATAAAACCCAGCGGGACAAAACTCCTCTCCAAAATAGAGAAAATAAAATAACAAGATGATGCATGGAGGAATCTATGATAGTCCCCAAGAACTACATACATCATGTATATAAAATCAAGTATCCCTCCATACGAAGAAAAGAGAGAGACTACATAGCCCCCCCATATTATATAATATCCTACACATTGTGATTGCTTGAAAACAAAACATAGTCTAATTTTTGCAAACAACATTTCCCCCCTTGGAAACAAGATAAACCAAGTACAAATGCAAGAATGCTTCCCATTCTAGATAAGAATTGATAGGAAGTGAAATCCAAATATAGGATGACGATGTCTATAAAATTTGATGATGTGTCATTGGAAGATCATGCCACAAACCAATCAAGTGCATACCCAATCACAATAGAAGGTGTTGAATAAGGAACCATTGGAAACTAATCTTGAACAAGCTACAAAAGACAAATAAGATGTGGCAATAGATGCATCACAACTATCATCAAATAGGAGAGATAAACCTTCATAAGTCCTCCAAATCTAATGAAAACTATATAGAAAAGGATCTGAGATTTGAATAGGGGACTTTGAGAGCTTTCCAAGGATATCTGGTTTTCAAAAAATGGAGTCCGAATGTGCAAGATATGACCCTAGAAGCATGAAACTTCAGGTTGAATTTAAAGGTTTGGTACGAAAAATTGTTATAGAATCTGATCAAACCACCTATAGAATCATATATACTAGAACCAACTTTCTGAAGATGTCTTGTTTATGATGAAATTATGGCCAAAAAACCAATTGCATGTCAATTAGGACTTGGAAGGCTTGAAGGGTTCCCAAAAATGGAAAATTTCTAAAAATAACAACTTTTTGAAAATGGAAAATTTCTAAAAATAACAACTTTTTGAAAATAGAAAATTTCCAAAAATAGTAAGTTTCCAAAAAAGAAACTTTCCAAAAATTAAAAAAATTGAAAATAGAATTTCCAAAAATAGATTTATTTTGAAAATTGAAACTTTTATTTTTTTTTTGCAAAGAATTCCCTAATCATTGATTTTGACAAATTGACAGGCAATTTAATGGTTCTCAGGCCTCTTGAGCATGATGGTGACCTCTGTTTTGCTCCAAAGTGCCTAGATTTTTCAGCTACCCTGAAATTTTTCCTAGATTTTCATGCCCTCAACCAATATGACCTAAAATTTTAACTACTCAAATTTTGATGAAACAACAATCAATGGTTTTGGATTGTTGTAGGTTTGACTTGAGTTTTCTACAATGGTCTTTTGCCTTGTTGTCAAAGACATGTCCGACCTTGTTTTGATTTGGGTTTGTACCCTTGTTTTGTTGTCTCTCCTTTTGTCGCCTACGGGTTGTTATATAATGGGCCAACACCCTTGTTTTGTTTCTTATCTTAATAAAAAACAGTCGATCTTAGGTTTTTTCGATGTTGTGGACGCAATAGCAACCTCCATTTGAGCCCAATGTGCACAGAAAATTTACCCTAGGTTGGATCTCTGAAGCATGCAAACATGAACTAGACAAAACAACTCTAATACCATGCAGGAGTTGATTATCAACCACAATAGCTAATAATCATCTACAAGCAAAACACCTATCACATAAAAGAGATCATGCAAAGATAATATGCTCTATAACAACCAAAAAAAATTTATTATTGCACAAAATAATATTGGAGATACAATTACAATGAATGAATGAATACTTATAAAGGATGAATGAAACCCTTAGTGCAAACCCTAATGCTAAAATTAGGAGAACTAGAGCAATGCAAAGTAGGAGCTAAATTAAGCTCAACTACATCTATAACTAATGTTAGAAAAGAAAACTCTAGATAATAAAAAGAACATAAAATTAGCTTAAGTGAAAAAGCAATTAAAGGACCTAATTAGTGAATAGTTAGATAATTGTCCTAAAATTACTCCAACAGATTATATTGAAAGAATAAGCTCAAGGAGTAGTTGTGGTTTAAAATCAAGACCAAATATTTTATGTAAGAGAATATAACGAACTCTCTTTATCATCACTATATGAACTACAAAGCCTCTAAAACTCAAAAATGATAAATAGATAGTGTCATCACAAATGAATCCTCGGGGATTAGGTCTAGATCTAGAAATGATACTGACATTAGGAGCTCACCACATTCTAATATGATTATATGAGTGGTAGCATAGAGTTGTCACCATGACTACAACTAGAAACGTTATAAAGCTGGCACTTCTAAATAAAATAGATGTTTGCTCAATTAAGCTATTACTTGTGAATTGAAAAAAAAATTGTAACCAGGGAGCGGTTATTATAGAAACATATCCACCACACATGGTACTAGTTCTAAGTTTGAACAAGGTCCCCTATCAAACCTCCTTTGCCAACACAAAATTTCCTCATATTTTTGTCATCGTTATCGAAGGAAACAATGTGCACTCCCACATCATTCAATATAGTCACTAAAATTGTGTTCCTTCCCAAACTTGGGATGTGTAACAATCCAAATATTTTTTTCATTCTTCCAACTAAAAACACAATCTTGACCTTTCCTCTATTGATAATCTTGTGAGATGTATTTTCTCCCAAGAAGTCTTAACTTGGTTATAATTCTCATACAAACTAAAGAAAGTTCCTTATGGGAATCCATATGGAAAGAGTCTCCATAATCAATACAAATTCATGAGAAAATGTCGAAAACATTTCTCCATATCTTTATTGAGGTTCTCAAAACTGAAACAATCTCTCATTCTTCACCTTCTTGAATATATAATTCTCTTAACTATGACCTAATTTTCTACAATTAATAACACTTTACTTTGCATTTTCTAAGTCATTCTACATGGTTTTTATTCAAAATCTATAGCCCAAATATCTCTATCGATAGCGAGATCTTTCACCATGAGATTTGAAACGTTAACATTCTATCATTTATTTTTTTATGTTTTCATCCTCCTAGACATGCTTGCCACTTAATGTGTACCTAATTATTTTTCTACACAACTCCCACTGATAATATAACATATTACCTAAGGCAAGTATCCCCTCTTTCATAGATCAAAACTTAACCAAGCTCTATTACCAAAAAATAGCATAAAAATTAACGATAAACAAAATGCAAAAGATAGCATAGAACATAACTTAGAAAATTATCCAAAAAATCTTTCAAATAAAACACTTATCCTTCAAATCAATGTCTCACTAAATCAACTCATTAAAGAATGTGAAGACAATGAAACTTTTGTATGAATCTTAGTGCTCCATGATATGATATTTAAGTAATTCCAACAATAATATGATAATATCTTCCTACACAAAATCTTCTTCCGCATTTTTCCAATGCTAAGACTAAAATGTATAAACTAAGAAGTTTCAAAAAGCAATATCCAATTGTCAACATCAAAGGAGGGGAAGTCAAGTTAGGATTCCTCTTAGAATTAACTCTTATTATTTATAGAATCTCTTACATGCCTACTTGTAATTCATTTATCATTCTCTTACATAGCATACATGACATATTTAACATTCCAAGTAAAGAGTTGTGTCATCCAAGGAATGTCATAGATTCCTCCAGGGATGACACCCATTCATTAAGGGGCCAAAAATTACAACCCAATATAAGTATTGAATTTTACATAGTTTTCAAAAAGGAAGTTGCTTTCTTCAATATCACTATGATTAATGATCTTTATTGTTAAGAAAAACAAACACACATAAATATGTATGTACACACACACACACACACACACACACACACACACACACACACACACACACGTGTGTGTACATACATACATGTGTGTGTGTGTGTGTGTGTGTGTGTGTGTGTGTGTGTGTGTGTGTGCGTACACACACACACATATGAATGCATGTGGGTAGATACATATAAGAGTATAGATATTAGAACACAAATACATCAATTTATATGCCTCGCCAGTTTGGCTACATCCATGAGAAAAGCAATGTTTCTCTACTTTATTAATCAAAACAATACATAAACACTATAAACCACAACCTAGTATCTCCAGTTGATACTAACTTCTATACACAAATCAAAATGCCTATCGTACATTTTATAAGACTCCTAAAAGTAAAAAGAAGCATCTAAAGACTATTCATATACGAAAGGAGATGAAAAGACTAGAGAAGAAGAAGAAGAAAAGTCCAAAATATAAAGGTGATGAAAGGTTGATAGTTGGACTTCACACACCAAACAATTTTCCACTCGAATTCCAATCCATGCTACGAAGAGCCATGTACATAGATGTCACCTACTTTTCCAAACTTATTGTCACATGTTTACCAACCAAGAGAAGCTCTACAAAATTCTAACTTTTTCGAAACAACCTTAGTAAATACATTTGCAAGTATCAAATTAGTGTGTGTTTTCTCCAACTTCAACTTTCATTGTTCAAGGATACTTTGAATAAAGTGATATCAAAGCTATATATGCTTTGTTTTTGAATGAAAAGTTGCATTTTTTGTGAAATGTATTGCACTTTTGTTGTCACTATACAAAACAAAGTCTTTTTGTTTACTACCCAATTGAGATAGTAACTATTGCAACCACATCTCCTTAGCTCCTTTTGTGATTACAATATATTGTGTCTATAGTGGAGAGGGCTACCACCTTTTGTAACCTAGAAACCCAATTGATCATTTTCCCTACAAAAGTAAACACATGTACCCAATGGTAGATTGCATTTTATCCAAGTCACTTTCCATGTCGAAGTCAATATATCCTTGAAATTGTGCATCTTTTCCTCTAAACCTTAATACATGATTTGACATGCCCTTCAAATATCACAGAATCCATTTTTCAACTTGTCAGTGATGTTTTCTAATATTACTCACCTATTGACCACTCCCACTAAATGAGAAATGCTAGGTCTTCGTGGACCATCATGTACACAAGGCTCCCAACAACTAAGGAGCAAGACACTTTTGCCATATATATTTTTTCTTCATGTGTATTAAGACACATCACAACCAACAATTTGAAATAATCTACAAGAGGTATGCTCAATCCTTTAGCATCCTTCATATTGAACTTGTCCAATACCTTCTCAATATATTTCTCTTATGACAAATTTATTTCCTTCCTTTCCCCATCTTTAATTATTTTCATTCCAAGGCTTTTCTCTATAGCACCCAAATCCTTCATTTATTTTTTGTTTTGATTGGCTAGCTTCAGTCATACTAGTTCCTATCACTAGCATTTCATATAATAACAACTTAGATTCAACATTTTCTGAAATCTTTTAATACAGACAATGGTCAAATTCATATCTAGTAAAATTTTGATTAGTCATAAATGAATTAAAATTTAAATACTCTTCGCTTGGAGTTTGTTTCAAACTATACAAACTTCAATTAAAGTTGCAAACCAAATCCTCTTTACTCTCTTTCTCAAAGCCTTTAGGTTTCTTCATGAAGGAAGGTTGTCTTGACATAAAGCTACTCCAACTCAAGGTCATACACAATTACCAAACCCAACACTACTCTAATAGAAGTCATTTTCATAATTGGTGAAAACAATTGAATGAAATTGAGGCCCTTTTGCTTATTACAACCTTTGACCACCAATCTGGTTGTGTATCTATTATGTCCATCACCTTCCTTCAACCTATTACCCATCTATTTTTAATGTTTTCTTATTAGGTGGAAGAGACTTTAAATTTCATGTGTGATTTTCCATAAAAAATCCCATCTTATCTTTCATAATATGCATCCACTATTTGATATATTTATCTTCACACTCTTCTTCAAAGGTAGTAGGTTCAACTCTATTGGACAACATGGGTTCAACTCCATTGGATAACAACAAATGTTGAATGAAATCATTGTATTTTGTTGGACACTTGCACCCCCTAACGGATATTCAAACTTGAGGAATCAATTCCTCTAGATTACCCTCCTCAAGAGTACCAATGGGATGATTTTACACTTCATTATCATGAAAAATTAGGGGCTGAATTTTTGGTTGTACATGTGGCTCATTTTCATTCCTATTTGTGATGACATCTAACGGAACATACTTGTTGGCTAATATGCCTTGCTCTTGTAAATTTGTCATTTACTTTTCATTGAAGATCCCATCTCTACTCAATGTGTCTTGCCTGTAGCCATAATTTTCATCTCTGATGCAGAGCTCTAGGGCTAAGGAGGATAAAACCAAACTTACTCAAAACCCCACTCAGCTCCTAGTAATGTATACATTCAACCTATCAACACACCTTATTACACAAAACCCCTCTACCATGGATGCTTAGTCTAACCATGTATGGACTCTAGGAAGACACACACACACACACACACTTGTCTTTTGTTGTTTCAACCCCTCTTGATGACAAATCTGTTGGGATCCAAGAACACTGAGAGGGGGGGGTGGGGTGGGGGCGGGGGGGTGGCTGTGAATCAGTGTTTTGCCGATAAGATATGATTTTACCCTTTTATAGCATACACATATAAGCTGGTACATGAAGAAACGTATAACTTGAAGCAATAAAACCATCCACATAAATGAACACCATAACACACATAATTTATACATGGAAAACCTCAAAGAGGAAAAGCCACAGTGGGATTTGTGACCCACAATATCAGTTCACTGGCCATATGAAGGATATTACATAAAATGGGGGCCTGCACATGGAGGAAGGCACATTGCTCAGCACAAAAGAGTCTCACTGACTACAAGCTTTTGCTGAAATAAAACAGTAATAATGAACTCACAAAATGCATCTACTATGCCAGAAAGAGTTTTGGTTATAGTTCTACTATGTACTGGTTCATAAACCCTGAACACTTCTACTGATATCTCCTCTCCTCCAAGAATGCTTTCCAAACTATCTACAGATCATTGCATGATATTACATTCACATACAAATGATCTACATACATATACTTCGCATTACACAGTCTCCTATATCCTTATTACAATCTGTCACATCGCTTTTATAATGACCTTAACAAACTGACTATATACCCTTCACAAACAATATGCCTTATGTCGGCTTACAATGCATTACAAAAGATATACAATGTTGGCCTTATACAATAATTACAAAATGATTTTACAAATATGACTTCCTTCGGGTCCAAGACTGATGTCGGCTTCACTGAAATGCTAGATGTCAGTGTCGATGCCGGTGTAACCCTGGATACTCCAATGCTAGTGTTTTCCCATAAATGCCTCTTAATGCCAGTGTATGTCGATGTATGCTTCCTTATGAATCTTGGTGCCAAGTTACCATGTTGCCATCAATAACAACATATGAATCCAATGAGTGTCAATTGCCAACAAAACCATTCATTAAACAACCCACAAGAACTTAACCCCTCAAGGGAACAAACTTGCCACAAGACACCTTTCACTCAATCTTGTCAAACATAACCATTTTAAGATAACTTAGGGACAGTGATTCAGAAACCCCAAAACCTGCTTTGAACGACTTCAACAAAGCAAAATGGGACATCAAAACGGTTCCACTCTTATTTGTATTGACTGTCCTAAAACCCTTGTTTTAGGTCTAGTAGCTTACTCCGGTACAAGTGGGATTACTCACAAAACCCCTTGGTCTTGGACACAAGACAACTCTCCTTTGGAAACTCTTCAATGAGGCCTTAAGCATATGACAAGTTCACCTTTGGGACACTTTGGCAAGACAGTGCCTAATCTTTACATGAACACAGTCCTAATTGGCCAAGTTAGGGCCCTTATAAAGCAAGTACCAACAAAACTCTTTACCCAACCCAACCACCTCACACATCACCTCTATCCAGTCTCCAAACCACTCAATCCAACCTTCAATAGTGCCTAAACCTCTTAAAATCCACTCACCAACTCAATTTGCAGTCATCCTCTTTGTTTTTCAGTCTGTCACATAGGGATGCCAGACTGTTCTAATGCATTTTCTGATTGGCCACCTTCCTTGCAACTCCTACCACCACCAAAATCTTAAAGCTATCCCCTAACCCCACCATTCCACCGATTTCTAGATTTGTCCACCGAAGGAATATGGAGTTATGGGCGTTTTTGTCCAAAAACCCTAAGCAGTGAGGGTTTCATACCACTTTATAACAAAATTTCAATAACTTCTACTCTACCAAATGAAAATTTGTCTAACCAGGCCCAAATGAAAGCTAATTCACTGCTCTATCCAACCATGCCCAGTTCAAACCATTGCACATCCATACAAATTCACTGTTATAGCAAAATATGGAAAATAAGTGCAGAAATCACAGAATTTTATTGCCAATGCTCCAAAATTGCTTCAACAACCTTAACTCGGTTTGAAAGAGGCATATGTAGACCCAACTACTACCAAATTTTGAATCAATTAGCCGTTGGTTTTCATGTTTTGCTCAAGTTGACAACAAAAGTGCAAAAGTTTCTCATGCAACTTTTTGCAACTTTGACAACTTTTGCCTCATACTATCAAACCTACCTAGACACATAAAAAACATTACAAATAGGCCACATATGGCTCAAAAACATCAATTACATTGATTCCACCCATTCTCATACTTGGGGTGTCCTTTAACCACTAGTTGACCAATTAGGTCCTGATTGATTACAAATTAACAAATGGCACTAAGGTCGTACAAACATGAATGGATCAATGTCCAATGGTCTACATGATCTTATTACACTCTTACAAACACCTAAAAACACAAAACATGTAATGACCTCAATAGGTCCAAAATGAGCCCCGAGGTGCTCCTACACCATAGGTCTTGATTGATTACAAATGAACAAATGGCACTAAGGTCGTACAAACATGAATGGATCAATGTCCAATGGTCTACATGACCTTATTACACTCTCACAAACACCTAAAAAACACAAAATACATGATGACCTCAATAGGTCCAAAATATGCCCCTAGGTGCTCCTACACCAGTCTCCATATCCAATAGAGATACAACTTTTAAACTTCATACATATCAATCTATTTTCATTTTTCTTGTGGATGTGAACAAAAAGCTTATGAACATAAAAAATCACTTTACCCAGTCATTTATCTTCTCGAACTCCAAAATCTAAATGAGAAAATGGTTCTCTATTGATCAAGTACATTGTTTTTTATCAAAAAAAGTAGCGTTAACTAGGGCGTTGACCCTTTACATAGCCAAAAGACTATCAGAAATTTAAAAATAGCCCAAAGGTGGCAACAAACCAAGCAGAGGCACAAACCCCAAACTAACAAGTCAGACAACCAAACCCCTGTCAAACCTGCAACAACCCACCCCAACTCAAGAGTGGGGAGTGGGGAGAAACACCCAAAACTTGACAAAGGGGGGGTTGGGAAAGGGAGACGGATTTTCCCTTCCACCTGCGACAAACAATCGTCTAGAAAACACTGACATTAGGAACATTCAAAGAAAAATCAGGCGAGGTGGACCCCATAGAAACAACGCCAAACTGTTGCTGCAGAACAACAACAGATTGTTGTTGTGGAACAACAACAAGAGCAGAATCACAAAGAGAAGAATGAGGCAGAGGAGCAGAAGCAACAAAAGATGGAGCCAAAGGATAGAAGAGTCCACATCATCAACAAAGGCTTCATCAGCAGTAAGGGGAACCTCATCTCGAGAGGAGATAGCATCCTCGAGGGAGGAGTCAACAGAAGCAGACTCAGAAGCATAAACCGTCAAATGATCTTCAATGGCATCCTTCCACCAAGTTGCAACACCTCTGCGACGTGAGAGAGAAAAGTCCAAAGCTAAGTGACCCATTGAGAAGCATATTCAGTAGTGAAAGGGGAGGCCCTCATAATCCACTGATTGAGTCCAAGGCCTATCCCCAACCATCAGAACCACATCCCCAAGGAGGGGCAAAGATATATCAATATCGATCAACAGATGGGCAAAGGTTGGATGACCCATGGAGGATGTGGCATCATCAACTTTCAAGAAGCTACCAACGGAGTTACCAATGGCCTCAAAACAAGAATGCTCCCAAAAATGGAGGGGAAGATTAGGGAGGCAAACCCAAACCGGATGTACAGTAAGAGGTTCGGTAAGGGGGTTGAAGGAAGTTGTCCAAGGCTTAATAGAAAGAGAGTGATCTCCCTGAGCCCACAACTTCCCCAAAACCAAATCTCGATCAAGAGTAGAATTAAAAGAAGCAATGAAAAAACCTTTAGCACAAGGAAAAGCTCAAAGCCATGAGCAGCTAAAGGTTTCCATGAGTCACTCACCCAGCAATGAAGGTCTGGAAGAGATGGACAGAACCTAGAAAATCTACAAATCAAAGCACTACGTTGATAAAACTCAACATTTTTTCGCAGCAGAAGATTTTCCAGCCAAACCCTCGACAGCAACAGTTCCCCCAAAAACTAGTCACAGGGAAACAGTAGCCTCGGTAGCGTAGGCACCACCAGGATCAAGTACATTGTTATATTTACACCCTCTGCCTAGAATTGTCAACCTAAACCAACATTTGAGAGCATGTTATGTACCCTTTTCAAGATGGTTCTATTTAACCTCTTTGCTACACCATTATGTTGTGGCGTAAAGAGTAACTATCTTAATTCTTCTAATGTCATTCTCTACATAATATTCATCAAATTCTTTTGAACAATACACACTCCCATTGTCAATTTTTAAACACTTGTTTTACTCTTGATATTATTTTCTACAAATGTCTTGAAACTTTTAGACATACCAAAAGCTTCGAACTTCTTTTTTTAACATACAACCCCAAACCTTCCTAATGCATTAATTAAAAAAATAATAGAATAATTTGACCCACCAATAGATGGTACCTCAGAGGGGTCAAGACATATGAATGCACTAATTCCAACAATCGTGATTTCTCATGAATGCTTCTTGCAAACAAGTGTGGGTGGGATTTGTAGTTGGTAGGGTTACACTACCTAGTCGAATGTGTTTAAGTTTGAATAGATTAAGACACCTATCAAGTGCTTAATTCTATGAAGTTCTTAATAACGTGAATAAGGGACTATAATAGGGTTGGGTGGAAGAACCGGGATGTGTGGGGATTATAGTGGCGGGTGGGAGAACCTTAGCCCCCCACCTTGCCATACACACAATGCTCACATAACTCCAAATCTACTGATTTACAACATGGAAGCCAATTCGTCTTGTGGAAGATCTCTCGACCTTTCTTCTTCTTCATGCAACTGAACCTTTTATGCCAAAGTTTTGCAATAGAAACTACAATTTCTACTTGACCTTCTAGTACATGCCATGTACCAAAATTATTTCCTCTAGCAATCACCAAACTATTTTTGTCACCGTCCACACACTTGACTCAAATGTAATACTACATCCTTGAGCATCCAATTTCTCCACTAAAATCATTATTTTTAAGTTGAGAAACATGTCTTAACACCTTTTAACAATCAGTTGTTACCATTTTTCGATTTTAATAAAATATCTTCCTTGCCAATAATATCGCAAGGCTCATCATCACTGAGATAAGTTTTGCCAAAGTTGTTGGCTGAATTTTTTTTAAATACTCTTTGTATGATGTAGCATGAAATGACGCTCCCAAGTAAAGCACCCAAAAATATGCAGCAGCTCCTATAGATAAAACAAGATCAACACATTCACAAGTTGTATTAGCTTCATTTTCTTTTGATTGGTCTTCAATCTTCTTGCTTTTTAATTGCCAACAATTTTTCTTCATGTGGCCTTCCTTACCACAATACCAATGACTTCATTGTCTTTAAACTTTGATCTTCCATATAATTCCTTTTCCCTTGTGATCTACCTATGCTACCGATTACCAAAACGTTTCCCGATGTAGTAACTTGATTTTTCTTTCTCATGTCCTCGTTGAGAAGAATCCCAACATCATCATCATCATCATCATCGTCAAAGTCAAATTTTAAAACACTTCCTTAACTGAATGCTAAATTGCTAACATGCATAACAACTCCTTCCCAACTATCAAGTAGAGAACACAATAAAAAAATAGTCTTGATCTCATTATCTAAATATTAATCTGTCCATCCATCTCATAAAATGTTTCAATTATGGCTCTTATGCTCTCTAAATGCATTTATTTCTTTGGTTTTTTTGGTATAACTACACTATAGTTTTTTTTAGCTGAGTCCTTTCACGAGTCCGAGTCCAAGTCCAATTTTTGGTTTGCCAAGTCCATGGCGAGTCCCAAGTATTAGAACTATGATCTAAATTGAAGCTTACTGAAATTAATTGACCGATCAAAGTGTTAGATTCATTATAATGATTTGATAGTTGAAACAATACCACCACCATTTTCAAATTGTACAGTTTCTTCATCAAAAACACCTTGTTTGTGCAAAAGCCATCTCATACCTCTATGATAAACGATCATGTTATCCTTTCATTGTTTTCTCTGTTACAACGTTAAACAAGACAATCCTGGATAACGAAACCATAATTGTTGTTACTGTCTTCTGATCCAATTTTTCCTAGTTTTCATCCGACTTTCCAGCTAATTTTTTTTATTTCCCCTCCAACGTGATTGAAAGATCTTTTTGAATTAGTAGCTACTTTAGCAACGCTTTGAACTGCTACTTCCACATCCCAAAATTTTATCCAAAGAATTTCTCGATTCTCCATTTTGTCTATTTCCTCCATTTCTTCATATTTGCAAGCAGTTTTCCCAATTCTCTTCAGCTCTTATACCAATTGTTAGAAAAGCAGATTAATTATATACATCACCAAAAATAGCAAATAAAAGAAACTTACGTAGTTTAACGATGCTACATCCACGAGGAAAGCAGAGTTTCACTGTTTTATTAATTGCAGCAATACATGAACACTGTACAGCATAGCCTAGTATCTCTTATTGATACTAATTTTATAGACTCGTAAAAGGGAAAATGAAGGATCCTAAAGACTCTTCACATCCAAAAGGAGATGAAGAAGCTGAAGCAGAAGAGTCCAAAAAACAGGGAAGATGAAAGTTGGACTTCACACATTCAAACATCTATCAAATAACCAAATCCAACATATACAAGCTCATGCGACATATTAAACAAATTTGTTTCCAAAGAAACGACTTAGCATCAGATTACAGGAGACTATTCATGTGTGAGTGTCATATCCATGCATGTTCGTTGGCCTTCAATTGCAATTTATCACATACATTAAAAAACCTCACAAACTAGATGACATTAAATTCATTCAAAGTGGAATGTAGTTGAAGACACCATCAAATATCAAAACAAGACTATTGATGCTAAGCAACTATAACTAGTCAAGAGTCAAATGCCGGTTATTCATGTTGCTGATAGGAAAAATACCAAGCAGAATAGTAGCTTGTGATCAAGTGAGAGGACAAAATAAAAGAGCTGTGTCAATACTGGCAAGCTCCGGAATACATAGAATTTGTCCTCAGCTAACCCATATATAGCATATACATCTTCATTTTTTTGGATATTACCATTTTCAATAACATAGGAGGATATGAAACACTGGTAGCCCTTATTTGGGCAACCCTCTGCAATGGTTTAAATGGTAGTTCTTTAAATCTTAGCATTAGAAATTCCATCCTGCTGCTTCATCTTCAATAGAATACTTCTCACTGGAAGATGAACCAATTTTCCTCACATAGTACGTTCAAAAGACCACAAAAGACTCCACAAAGAAAAGAGCAGCATTTGATTCATCGTTCATTTTCTTTATGTCCTTGCAAAGAAACACTATGTACTGCCTCTCGAAACTCAGCATACATTCATTTAGAGAAAATACCAAGAAATTATGGTTTATCCTAAACATAAAATAGTAAATACAAACTACATGACAACCCCCTATATGCTGATTAGTAATGTCATCATATTTACAAACTTTTTTCTCCAGTAAGTCCATATTTCCTCAGTTAAAAGAAATAGGCGTGCACTAACAAAATAATCAGGCGGTTTCATTCATCAAACTTCCATCAAAGATTGACAACATCCTCGTAAATAACTTTACAAGCAAGGGCTCAAAAAAAAATTCTGTTGTCAGTTGATTTGAAACTGAAAAAATCACACTCTGGATGTCATCAGTACTGTACAGTAGCTGTCTACTCAACCCTGCATCTGTGAGGCATCATTTGGTGGCATTTGAAGATCTGATATCATTCCTAACCACTCCAACTCAGAGTTTCCCACTGAGTTCAGACTGTTTGGATCAGAGCCCTGCACTTGTGTGGCCATGTTACCTCCTGCAGATCTAAGATGTGTCCCATTGTTGGGGTTCCATAGTGAACCAGGATTATGTACATCCCCACTCCATGTATTTAACGGAGGTCTTTGCATCATATTAGTATGTGTAGCGCCTAACAAGTTTGCATGCCCAGCAGATTGTGTAGAACCAACTAATCCCCTCGCATGAGACGATGTGCTATGCTGATTTAAATAAGGTGGTGCACCACTGTTTACAATACGGCCAGCACCAGCAATACTCCCCCTCATCCTTCCAGTAGGCCTCCATGTTTGTTCGAGTGATGTTTCTTGAATTCCTTCTGCACATGATATAACAGGTGCTGTTGTTGATGAATTCCATCTTTGGTCTCCCCCTGTAATTCTGGAATGGTCAATGTTCTGTGGAACTGAAGCGCTGTTCCTTTGAAAGGTTGAATTTGTAGATGAAAGGGCCCTAGAAAATTGCACTGAATGTGGTCTTTGATTAGGCATAGTTCTTTGGGCTGTGTGAGAATGCTGATTCATCACAGGTGATGGTGCCAAACCAGAAACGTTAGAAACAGTGGGTGATTGTCTATATCCCGATTGCCCAACTTGCTGAATTAGAGAAGGCACCCTTTGTTGTTGTCTATAGAATTGATTAATCAATTGTTGATTTTGTTGTTCTTGGGTAAACTGAACAGAGTTTCGTGAAGTAGATGCGTGCTGCAGATCTATATTATTCCTTCCACCACTTTGTGTAGGTATCTGGAGAATATCTGGTGGAAAACTCTGAATCACACGATGCTGACGATCTTGATTGTCCCGATTCTGCAGAAAAGATTTTTTAAAAAGCATAAAAAGAGATGCCAATATTATTTTCTCGGATGCATAAAACATTTATAAAAAGAAAAATAGTTTATCTTATTTGAAGAAAATAATAGGGCATGTATTTGTAGCAGTGCATAATTCAAATCCAAGGTTCCAAAACTAGTATATTACTAAATTATCCACTCAAGGATCCAAATCAACATCATGGTCAGTAAAGAAAATTGACTTCTCCCCAAAACTTATCCAGCCTTCAAAAATGGCTTGCATCAGCGCTGCAAATTCATTTCTAAAACTATACTGACAAACTGCTCTGCTGATGTGGCCAGGTTGAAGGCTGCATAAATTGCTTCCACTGTGCACACCAAGAGATAAAATTAGATCTATTCCCCAATTGAAAATTAAATGATAAACAAGAAACAATTTTTAGCAGTGCCATACTAATTAGACTGACTTGTTTGCAGTTCCATATCATACCACGAGATATTCCATATGACTAAAGCTAAATCAATAACATCTTGTAGTTCCAAACAAAACTATTGAAACATTTTAAGCATGGTAAATTGATGAAGCTCGACCCACAAATGCAACAAACCCAAACTAAGACCTAAACTAAAATCAACAAAGAAAATGTATGAAAATTCAAGTTTTGGTAGATTTAAAACAATATAGTGACTAGCATGAGGTGTGACAGCTAGCTTCAAACATCTGGAATAATTAGATATATGTTCGGCAGTACATGTCTATTTAGGTCCTCACGATTTGGCGTGCAAAAAATTAAAAAAACAAGAAAATGTATGAAACAATTCAAGTTTTGGTAGATTTAATACAATATAGCTAAGTTGCCAGGTTCGTCAATATTGGCCTCCCGACATGGACCGGATCCACACGGGTCTGGATCCACGATGGGTTCACCTTGGTTCCAGCTAGGGTTCACTGTGCGAATCCAGGGTCCCTAGGGTGAACCCTAGCCAGACCTGGGCAAACCCAAGCGCGGACCTGGGCGAACCTAGGCGCGGGGCTAGGTCAAGTCACCATAAAGTGACTTAAGGTATTAAAAAATTAATTTTTTTTGCCTTTTTTGACCAAAAGATCCTAATCGGCCCCTTGCTAAATATATTTGAGACCCAAAACAACTTCATTTGCTCATCTATTCTCTCTTGGTTTCATTTTGGCATTTTGAAGGGCAAGTGATTATTTTCGAAGGAAATTGTTCGTGGAGTGCTTGACAACGGTGGAGAGCTTGCACAAAGGAGATTCAAGCACTTAAGGTAAGCATTTATCCCTATTCTTTGATCTTTTAATGATTTTCTTCAAATTTTTAAAGAATTTTTTCATTATTTTTTCATTATTTTTATAGAAAAAAATAAACAAGTTCTATTATTTTTTATAATGTTTTTTCATACTTGCATTAGCTTTTACATTGTATAATATTGTATTTTTTTATTTATTTTTTTTCTAATTTTTAAATGTTTAATTTCTTATAATAGCAAAAATACAAAATGGCAACAAGTTCGAGTTCAGTGGGTGGGGGTTACAAGACTCAACCAAAAATTTAAAATTGATAGAGGATCTCCTTTATGGAATTATACTACAATGCATCAACAACTTCCAGGAGGTGGGGGATATGAATGGACTTCACTTTTGTGGTCCTGCTGGGAAAGGGATTAAAATGTGTGTAGGGCCAGATGAGAAAGGGTTGTCTACAACACAAATAGCAACATTCATTAGAGAACAAGAAGTTGATCAAGTTATAGCAAGAGAAAAACTAAGAGCTCATCCATCTGCAAACAAAACACCAATAACTTTACTTGATGATCATACACTACCAAAAAAGGCCCCCCATCACCCTTTCTTGGATATAGCCACTATGCAAAATGAAGTTGAAGTAGAAAATTCCCTTGTTTCTACCAAAAGAGGCCCATTGGAGAAAGCATTCAAAATGGAATCAAGAGATATTGCAGAGCAAAAAATTGCACGTTGCCTCTATGCCAATGGTCTTCCTTTCAACTTGGTAAGATCACCATATTGGCAGGAGATGGTGACGGCAATCAATAATGCACCTATTGGTTTCACAAGTCTTGGGTATGAAAAGGTGTGTACCACCTTATTGGCAAAAGAATCTTGTAGACCAATCATTGTAACCGATTAGAGATTCTTGGGGTGAATTAGGTGTTTCTATTGTTTTTGATGGATGGAAGGATGGCAAAAACTGTCCATTGATAAATGTTATTGCAGCCTCCCCCAAAGGGGCAATGTTTTTGAGGGCAGTTGATTGTGAGGGGCAGCCCAAAGATGCAGAATTGATTTCCAGAATCCTCTTTGATTGCATAGATATGGTGGGACATGAAAATGTTGTCCAAGTCATCACAAACAATGCAAAGTTTTGTAGGGCTGCAGGTGCTTTGGTTGAACAAAGATATTCACACATTTTTTGGATACCATGCATCATACACTCCCTCAACTTGGTGATGCAAGCAATTGGCGCTCAAATAGTGGGTGAAGGATATCTACCAAGAGGGTGAGGAGATCCAAATGTTTGTGACAAACCACCATGTGCCACAAGCCATTTTTAGGACCTTCTCAAGGTTGGAATTGCTGAAGGTAAATTTAATTTATCTATTTAATTTTATTTATGCCATGTTTAATTTTATTTTATATTTTTTTAAATGTGTTATTGACATTTTTTTACATGAACCTTGGTTGTTGAGACCCGATTTGCATCACATACAATAATGTTGAGACGTCTTTTGAAGGTGAAAGAGGCATTGAGTGCCATGGTTATTAGTAACCAATGGAGTATTTGGAAGCAATCAAATTCAGTGAGGGCCCAAAAGGTTAGGGATTTGATCTTGAATCTCAATTGGTGGGATAATGTGGAATATGCATTGAATTTCACCGAGCCTATCATGAGTATGCTCAGGTATACTGATTCACTAAGTCACAAGGTTCGAATTTGAATTCGAATTCGACAGCCACGAAATTCGGATGAAATTCGACAAGGAAAAAATTCGAAAAAAAAATTCGGATAAAATTCGTCTTATATAATTTTGTTTATTTTTAAATATATGTAATAGTTTAAAATTTGCCTTATATCAAAATTATTTTTAAATATAATTTTGTTTGTTTTAAATATATGTAATACTCAACCTAAACCTGGCAGCGACGGTGACCCAGCAGCCTGTAATGTCCCCACATGGGGTTTCCATTAATTTAGACCTGGGATAACAACCCTCAATTTAAGGTGAGAATTGTAACATATAATTTTATCAAATCCAAAGACACTTCATTACAATATTTAACTTGAAATACTAGGAACAATTGAAAAGATAGAACTTATCTTGATTGTTTTGTTTGATTTTATAATGGAACTTATGCTGGTCATAAATCTCCCCCAAAACTGATTACAATCTCCTTGCAAGTCTGCTGTAGAACTTCTTGCGTTCTCCTCATAACTTTGCAAATGATCTTCTCCTCACCTTGTAATGTCCCTTATTGATGGGTAGACATATAACTATGTCTTGTTTACTCCCTTTTGAGGTTGATACAAAATGTGCCTTTGATTCTTTAATGATTTGATTGCTATTGTCTGAGTGGTCTCTCTTTATCATGTGTTGGGTGGATGAATAGATATGCCTCAGCCTATTCACTGTGTCTGATTTCGATCCTTATGTCCCTGTGAGAACTCTCCTTGCTGTTTCTGATCTGCAATGTAATCTTGCAACCGAAATGCCAAAGGCAGATGCTCGCCTTGAGCAGGTCCAAAAGAACGGATACAAATAATTGAACTAAAACCATATTTTTACCCTCTCAATAAATCAACTAATGCCTCAGGTAAGAATTACTTTATCACAGAGTAATGATTTATAGCATCACATAATGACTGATTTTCCTTGAGGAAAATAATTGATACTCCTTATATTCAAGTATATGGTAACTGATGTCAATTTGTAGTGTTTCTGTAATTATAATATTTGTGATTCTTTTCAGGGAAAATCTCCAGAAATAGACGCTAGCTTGGAAAGATTATTGCTTTGCATAACTTAATAATCACGTCAATATCCCTGACGATACAGATGAACAGCAGAACAGATTATATGTCCTTCGTCTGAGATCTTCTTGCACGAAGATGTAGTGTTCAAATATTTCCCCCCATATTATTCTTAATCCCCTCCAGAATACTACACCCATTCCTCCCTCTTATATCATGCGCTATGAGTGAGAAGTCACGTGAATAAGATGTGCCTCATGTTTCATGGTGATCGCCTTCCTTCCTCCTTTCATTAATAATCTATAAACTAATGATTGATGGGTCTTTTAAATGAGATTAGTCTCTAATCAGCGACTGCTGATCTCCAGTTGATATCGTATTACCTTAATCATGATCATTGATAAATTATCTAGTCATCGATATTTAATCTTGCCTTAGCCAATCTCATTATAATTGCTTACAACTGATTCGACAGGTGAATATTATAATAATGATTTATACGGTTTGTTTATAAGTCATAATAATATCAGTTAAATATGTTTGATTGGCGATGTATTTAAGGATATTAATCCTTAGTTGATGCTAACGGTCATTACTCCCTTAATTGTTTCACTCCAAGAATTATACAGATTGGTCTATTGTGAGGGGGCAATCTCTGACACCAGTAGTATCTTTAATTTAATAATTAACTTTATTTATTGTTTAGGATGATTCTATTACATATTGTTATTATTGAACAGAAAAACTCATTTATTATTATATTTGTTTTCTAATTACTTTGTTATTTTGTCAGTAATATAATATTGTAAGCTTTATATTATTATTTGATAAATATGAAATTAATATTTAATAAATATAAATTATATATTAAATCTTGTTTATTATTATCATTAAGATTTTATTTAGTTTATTTTATTCATTTATTTGGATATATATATATTTTAATTGTATCATTATTTATTATTAAATTTTATTTTAGAGAGGCATCATCATGTTTTGATTGTTTAGATGGGGACATCACACAGCCACCGGAGAATAGAGAGAAGCCCTTGCAGCAGTTTAACTCAGCCTCTTCAAGCACTCCGCAGCCTCTTCACGCACTCCAACTTCAAGAACCCTAAAGAATCTACGTTGTGTTTAGAGAGGCGGAGAGCAGTGGTTTATAAAGAAATTCTGCCGAAAATCAATGGAAACCCTAAACGCTTTTCAAAAACCCTTAAAAAATTGCTCTTTAATTTTTTGCTTTAATAAAAAAAAAATTAAAGCGACGTTCTGGCCATACAAATTTATGGCCAAATTTGAACGCATATTTTATAAAAATTTGAAATTCAAAAAAATTCGAATTCCATCATTGAAATTTGCCGTATTTTGTGACTTAGTTGATACAGATGCAGCATGTTTGGGGGAAGTCTATGATGGCATGGACACCGTGATTGAAAAAATCAAAGTCATAATAGCAAAAAGAGACGAGGACCCCCAAGAATCATTTTTCAAAAAGGTGGAACAAACCATAAATCATTGGTGGAACGAGATGACTACGCCATTACACCTCCTTGCACATGCTTTATCACCCATGTACCATAGCAATGAAGTACTTCCTTTGCCAAGGAGAACTAAACCATATAGAGATCCTGAAGTTGCTATTGGGTACAAGCGAGCATTTGCTAGACTCAATAGTGGTCCTGTGGTGGACAGTGTTAAGAAAGAGTTTAGTTTGTTTATCTCAGGAAGAAGTCATAGTCCTTGTGCCATTAATGACCAATCCAAAATGGATGGCATTACACGATGGTACCTCCATGGTCAAGATTTTATGTTTCTCCAACCTCTTGAAATCATGATACTATCACAAGTAAGTTTTTTTACTTTTAAATATTAACATTTGTATTGTAGACTTTCGCTTTTAAGTTTTTAATATTCTTTAATTTATTTTGCATTTTTTTAATTTTAAGTTTTGTTAGTTTTCTATCCAATTTCAACAGGTTGCAAGTTCTTCTACTGCTGAACGGAATTGGAGTACATGCTCCTTTATCCACTCAGTGAAGCGTAACCTGTTGGCTTCAAAAAGAGCAAAAGACTTGGTTTATATTCATTCCAATTTGGGTCTTCTAACACATAAGGGACAACAATACAAGCAAGGGGCAATGAAGCTTAGGGATGTAACCCCTGAGTGTACCAACTTGGATGCAACTATTGATGATATGGTTAAGAGTCACTTGACATACCTACAACTGCTGGAGCTAGTGAGAGTGGCACTTGTTTGGGTTCAAATGATATTGAATTTGAACTTGGAGCAAATGATGATGATCTTGATCTAGATCCTTTTGATGATTTATGAACATTAAAGATAGAAGACAATTATTATTTTTGATTGTCAATTTTGCAATTGTAATAATTTTCATTTGAATCGTGAACCTGAACATATATGAATCTATGATACATTGATAGATATTATATGGCAAACGAGTATATGACATAATATGATATTATTGAAATTCTAAACTATCAATTGAAATGGCATTCAGCATTGATCAACGATGAAGTAGCATATTATTAAATGTATTTAGATTTGTAATTTTGTATATTTCTTTAAATTTTTGCATATATATATAGGTTACCGGGTTCGTGCTTGGGCCCCCCTGGTATGGGTCCTGGTTCAACCGGGTCCATGGTTTGGGTCCGGTTCGAATTGGGTTCGAAAAACCCAAAAGTGGTTCGCCCTTGGTCGAACCCAATCAAACCCGAGTGACTGGGCAGCTCATAAAGGCAAAAAATAGGCCAAGTTTTTTTTTTTTTTGACTTCCGCCTTCTAAAATGTGAAACTTATACCCTAAAAGTGACTTCTAAAACATTATATTCACTCATTTCACCTCATTTGTGTTGCAAACAAAAGTTTTATGAGAGCAGGTTGAAGAAAGGGTGAACAAAATTTGGCTTCCAAGATCAAAGAGGAGTTGAAGACTGATTTTTGAAGCTTCAACAAGTGTTGCAGCATCATTTCCATACATTTTCAAGCTTCCATTGGCTGCAAGAGGTAGGTTTTTTAACATTTTTTTCCAACTATTTTTGTTTCACAAATTGTCAAACATGAAACTTGAATTTTTTTTCATTATTTAATTTTTGTTTTTGAATATGTTTATATTATTTCTTGCCATAGGAACTAGAACGGCATCTACATCTTCCTCGATTGGCAATGAACAAATAATTGCAAAACAAAGAAATGATCCAAATTCTCCCTTATGGAAATATGTTGACATTATAATACGACTTCCGAGAGGTGGGGGATTCCGTTGGAGATGCCATGGATGTGATATTGAACATAATAGTTCATATTATCGAGTGGTAGGCCATTTGTGTGGAATAAAAAGAAGAGGCATCAAAAAATGCCCTGGAAAAGATGGTAAACCTATACCAGATGAGACAATGATGAAATATATTAGGGAGCATGAGGCGGCAGAAGAGAGAGAAGCCCGTAGATTGAACTAAACCGCATCAAAGAAAACAAATGGAATGCAAAGCCCTTCTAATCCCAGTATTGTAGGAGAAGATCACCCCTTCTTTGCCACAAATGAACCTCAAAGTGAACCACCCTTGACACATAAAAGAACAAAGGGGCCTTTAGAAACCGCATTCCAAAATGAGAGTAGAGACAATGCTGACGAAGATATAGTAAGGTGCATTTATGCAAATGGGTTGTCTTTCAATGTTGTTCGCTCCCCATATTGGAAGCAAATGATAAAAAGTGTTAATGAGGCTCCAAGAGGGTATAAGGGCCCCGGTTATGAGAAGGTACATGGAACATTATTGGAGAAAGAGGTGAAGAGGGTTGAAGATGCATTGAAACCCATAAGGGATTCATGGGTTGAGACAGGTGTAACAATTGTTTTAGATGGGTGGAAAGATGCTAAAACCCGTCCCTTGATCAATGTCATAGCGGTGTCTCCTAAAGGGGCAATGTTTTTGAAAGCTGTGGATTGTGAGGGCCAAATAAAAGATGGCCAATTTATTGCAGAAATTCTCATCTCTGCCATTGAGTTTGTGGGACCCCGCAATGTTGTCCAAGTCATAACGGACAATGCAAAAAATTGTAGAGCTGCTGGTTTGTTGGTTGAGCAACGCTATGATCACATCTTTTGGACACCTTGTGCAGTACATTCACTCAATCTTATGCTACAAAAGGATTGGGCAAAAAATAAAATGGATCAGAGATGTGTATGCAGAGGCTGAGGACATCCAGATGTTCATCACAAACCACCACATGTCTCAAAGGATTTTTAGAACCTATTCGAATTTGGAGCTATTGAAGGTAAGTGAAATAGTAATTTAATTTTACATTTTCTGATTTTTTAAAATTTTCAATGTTCATAATATCATTGTGTAAGCTATATTGTGTATTCTTCTTTAAATTTTGGCTTTATTTTTTAATCATTTGGCATTAATTCAATAATTTGTGTTATAGGTTGCTGAGACCCGTTTTGCATCAAACACAATCGTCTTAAGACGACTTGTGAAAGTTAGAGTGGCACTATGCAATATGGTGATCAGCACCAATTGGACTGTATGGAAGCAGAGTTGCACTGAGAGGGCAGAAAAAATTAGGGATAGAATATTGAATGAGAAATGGTGGGATCTTGTTACATATCTCCTAAGTATCACTGAGCCCATCATGAGCATGATTCGCTATACAGACATGGATAGGCCTTGCATAGGTGAGATTTATGATGGCATTGACTCAATGCTTGAAAAAATAAAGGTCACTATAAATGAAAAAGAGAATGACCCCCAGGAGAAATTCTTCAAAGAACTGGAAGTAATTATTGTAGAAAGGTGGAATAAGATGACCACTCCTTTGCATCTTCTTGCCTATGCCTTGACACCTAAGTACTATAGCAATCAGTTTCTTGATAAACCAGGAAGGATTCCACCATGGAGAGATCTAGAAGTATCTGATGGGTACAAGGCAGCATTTCTTAGACTATATCCCGATGATGATTTGAGATATGTTGTTACAAATGAGTTCATAGAATTCGCAAATGGGAATGGTCTAAGTGTTGATGCACTTCGTCATAGATCCAAGAAGGATGCTCATAGCTGGTGGTACTTCCATGGCACATGCTTCCAACACCTACAATCCCTCGCTATAAAAGTTTTATCACAAGTTTAATTAATTAAAATTTTTAATTTACAAGTTTTAGTTTATTTATGGTTTACTTTGTCTTCACAGGTTGCTCGTAATTTTATTTTTATTAATGTATAACTTTAATTGTTTACTTTGTCTTCATAGGTTGCTAGTTCATCTGCTTCAGAAAGAAATTGGAACACATACTCTTTCATCCACTCAGTAAAGCGCAATAGGCTGCTATCAAAAAGAGCGGAGAATTTAGTATATGTTTATTCCAACCTACGTCTTCTTTCACACAAACAAGGTGACTACACACAAGGGGAAACGAAGATGTGGGATATAGAGCCAGAGCATACTAATTTGGATGCTCCTGCTTCTCAGCTTCTTGCATTGACACTTGATGACTCGGAAATTGAGCCAACTTATAGTGCAAGTGCAAGTGGCATTGGCTCATCTAATGTCAATGTCAATGAGGAGGAGGAGGAGGATGAATTAGATGATCCATTTGATGATTAAACTTTATATTGTTGAAAGTTGAAACAATGATAATTGAATATTTTGTCATTTTGATATTAAACTTGATGTATATGATGCTATTATGGTATCATCATGATGCTATGATTAAAAGCTTATGTTTGTTTTGTTGTTTATATGATGCTATGTGACATGCAAATTTTAATTCATGCTTATAGGCTTCACAAATATCAATATATATATATATATAATTTACATATTTTTGTACTAACGAACCCAAACCCCTTTTCAATATTTTGCCATACCGGCGTACCGGGTTCTTCGAACCCGAACCGGTAACTTAGATATATATATATATTTACGGACGAACCCAACCCACGAACCCAAATGGCAAAAAAAAATTCCCGAACCCACAAACCGGGTTTGTGTCATCAAACCCACTCCCAAACCCGAACCGGTAACTTAGCAATATAGTGACTAGCATGAGCTGTTATAGCTAGCTTCAAACATTTAGAATAATTAGTCAGGTATATGTTCGGCAGTACGTGTCTATTTAGCTCCTCAAGATTCGGCATACAAAAAATGTTTGTTGGAAAATAAGTATTGGTACAAAATATTGTTATTATGATCTTCTCAACAATGGTTTTTCATTCCATCCCTTATAAAAGAATAAAAATCTGTTTGATTGACAAGAAAATAATATTGAGTTAAATATATTCTAGATTATGTGGTTGCTCGCACAGTCTATATCATTAAAAACAGAGCATCTAAAGAAAATTTGCCTAGAAGAAGATTTTGATCAACATTTCAGGCAGCTCATTGTGGAGGGCCAGAAATCCAAGGCATGTCATTAAGGACTAGAATTAACAAAAAATAAATTTAGAAGGGTTAAGATTTGCAAGAAGTAACAAGGGATCAACAATACTGCAAATCAAAATTCCAAAGTTGCTGAATTCCTACAAAGCAGCCCAAAAGCTTCTCATCATATATTAAGACTTTATGAAATCCTGAAAGATAATCCAAGAGTGGTTGAAAATAATGATTTACCTAACGAGTCGAAAAAATAAATATTTATTGAAAACAATATGTTCCTAAATTGCAATACCAGTTGCTTGGTCATCATCAATTTCAAAATGTGGCCATCGAGGTTTCACATATCAAGAGCTAGTTAAACCATAGTTCACATACTTGGACTTTGCAGATGAAAAATTTCCAACTTGGCAATTTAAAAATACTTAAATTTCTTTCAAAAAATATTTTTTATGCAAAAACAATTACATAATGTATCAAACAAGTTTGTAGAACACTGGGGAAAGGTTTTCTAGTAGATTTGAATGCAAATAGAGTACGAATTAGCATCATCATATGAATACAGCCATCTTTAAACTCTGATGAATTCTTCAATGATGAAAGTTCTACGATAAAAAATGGTTGGACTTATTGGACTTTCATGCTTCTTGTGCACCATGCAAGATTTTACACAACCTCCCAAAGTCTAATTAATTTTACAATTTAAAGTGTTTGTGTTGTGGCTCAGAAAAATTGGATATTTTTACACATTGAACAAGGCAAGGCTACATGAAGATCCCAATTCCTTGATATATTATTTTTGTTAAACAACTAACATTAGGTTATCCAAATTGAACATACTAGTGTGTTTGATCAAGAAAGGCAGACTTTGCCTCCTATGCACAATGCAAAGGTGCATTGAGATTCTGATACCCAACCCACAACAAAGTAAATTTTGAAAGGAAAAATATATAAAAAACACTTTCACTAACAGGCTCCATTGGCTTTTATTATCACAATCACCTTTCTTCCCACCAAGCTCAGATGCTGTGTGAGCTTCAGCTTAACTCGCCAATTATCCTGAGTTTTCCAACTATGATTTATACTATTGGTGTCCACCTTATTTCAGTTTTCCTTCTTTTGTATTTTCCTTCTTTTGTGTATGCTCTTAATCTTTGTGCTAATTTTCATTTCTAGCATTTGTACTTCATCACAACACATACAAAACATACACCTAGGGCCAAAGCAAGAACTTCATTTAGGTATGTAGCAACCCTGATGTTAAATCTCTACCTATAATATCAGAATATGGAAAGCCTTCTTAAAAGACTCAATAATTCTTCATAATAACACACAAGCTCTGGTGAAAAAAGTTGATCATTTTTATTATTTGCCCTAAAAACTTCCCCAGTGGCTGTCAGACTGTGTAACAGTTATTAAGACATCAGTGTGCTAGCAGCTTCAACTCAAAGAAATCCAAAGAATAAATAGCAGTTGTTAGTAGCATGCATTATATGTGAACAAATGAATGTATGAATTCTTAACCAACGAGAAAAAATGAAAAAAGCATGCCTGTGAATGTGGCTGAAAATGCATTGGCAAGGATGCTGGATGATCTACAATGGGCTGCGGATTTTGGCTTTGCCTTGAAAGCAATTGTTGCATTTCAAGCTCAGCATACATTGCCGTCTCAAGGCTAGTATTTGATGATGCCAGTGGAGCAGTTTGCTGACTCATATTTGAAGAACCACCAAGCTGTATAGAGGAATTTGAACGGAGCACATTGTTCCTTGGCCTTGTATTTGCAACCTGAGTCTGTGCTGGCAAAGCTTGAATTGCAATTGGTGCCCTTGTTACAAATCTACTTGAGTGTCTCTCAACTTCACCAGCAGTATTGGAAGTTCCATGAATAGAATGCGCCAAATGTAAATCTCGATTTTCAGTAGGAACAAAGTATCTAGTTGATGGCAAACTTTGCAAAGGATTTACAGCTTGAGCCAAATTCCGAGCCTCTACAAGTCCTCGACTGAGTGGAGAACTGACTGCATCAGTATATACAGGGGCAAATGAGTTATCAGATGCAACCCCAGGACGCAAATGGTCCTGGCCTGGCATGGATATAACGTTGCTTCCAATAGAAACAGAAACCTGATTTCTATCTCTTGCAAGAGGAGCTGGTCCCACTTGTGCATTTAATCTGTTACTAGTTTGCATAGTGTTATCCAGTAATGCACTAGGAGATGGATCATTAATGCAAATCCTCCTTAAGGTTTCAGAATCAGGTTTCCTATCTACTGCACCACTTGTATCCCTGTACTTATATCCAGCATTAAAAGCATTTGAAGGACCCTGTAAACTTGTGGAATGTCCCCCAATAGTATTCAATCCATGGGGTTCACTACTTTCTGCTGTTAAATCAATGACACTATTTGAAATGCCTGATTGTCCCTCAGAATCCAAAGCATCATCCACATCTATTTCGTTGCTTTCTTGTGACTTATCTTTCATGTTATCGGCCATTGCCTTCCATGATCCATCGGCCTTTATCATTACATCAGTAACATTTTCACTGACCTCCTTCAGGACCTAATGTGATGAATATTCACAGAAATGCGAACATGAAAACTAAAAGCCAGATGCTTTGCAACCAAAATCAGGATGTACTGATTTTAGGACCACGAAAAAACAAGAAAGATTACCTGTACCATCTTTTGGTCAAGGCGCAGATCAGGGCAGCTGATATGTCCATTGCAATATGGACAGCGCCATGAAGGTCGTCTCGAATTAATTTCCATAAAATTCTCATAGTCAAAACACTGAAAGGTGAACTCTGGGCAGTTAATGTAGCTGAGATAATGTACTAAGTGAGAACTTGTGCATATGGGAAGCAAACACAATTAACTCATAAAAATACCTGGTGATGTCTGCATGTTGCACCCTTTACTGGAGTCACAATGCGACGGTAGCTGCCAGTTCAAAACAGTGAGAAGAGCCAAGTAAACACCAACATTGGATCTATCACAAGAAAAAATGCTGATGCTGCTAAATGCTTCTAGAAAATAAAATAATCACAATAACATGACAGGTCATATGTTTTGCAAAGATTGTAGTCATCCCAAGAAAGTAATCAGTAACTCTCTCTAATTTTATCATTCCATGTCCAACCACAATTACATAAGCAAGCAATTCAGAATCAAATTCTTCTTTTTGTTATGTAAGTTACACAGATTGCCCTACAGTTTTTCTAAGGCCAGGGCAGCCTATTCTATAGGATAATCCCAGATTCTAACAAAAAAAGATAGGTTGCAGAATAAAAAGAATACAAAAGTATGATTCAAAAAGTAAATAATAATCATTCCTTTTCATATCTGAACCATTAGCAACATGGGCAGTTTAGAATTTATAATGTTATATATTCTGGCTGTGCACCAATAGATTTCCTTCCACTGATCATATGCTAACAACTCTAGACATCGTTCTCTGATTTGTCAAAGGACTTCACTAGAGACGTTTAAAATTTAAATAAAATGCATTGCACCATTAGCTAAGGAAAGCGGATAAGTTACAGGTTTGATCCAACAAAAGAGTTTGCCAGGTCCAAATTGACAACAAAAAATTATTAAGTCCATGCATATCAAGCAGATAAAACACAAAACTATGTATGTAGCTTTGGATCTGGATGACGATGATGGGCATCATACAATACTTCTCTTGTTATCATCCAAAAAAGAGACTCCCCAACAAAAGATAAAAGGAAAATTAGCAGAATAATAATAAGACGATCATATAAAGCTTGATGAAGAGATTGTAATAAAATGCCTCAACGAGAAGTAGCTTGAATGACCAGAATGAATCAGAAGAGCAGCTCAGAAGGAATGAACAAGGTAGCTCAGCTTAAATGACCGGAAGGACACTTGGAACATTGAAAAGGAAAATGAATTACATCTTACCATTCTCCTGACAAAGGAGAGCAGGTCATTGATGCACTCGACCAACTTCATTTTAGGGCATCTAGACTCTATCCTTGCAAAACCATTAAGAAAAAAACATAGAATGATAGAAACATAGACTAGATCCTATTCATAAAAAGTATGAACTGGAGATATTTTCAAGCGAGTAAATGAAAATGGATGCGATACGGATCCATGGCTGATCACTGGGTTTTACATATAGCACCAGCATTTTTCTAATAGTCTGCACACGATGAGGATATCAATCAACACGTAGAGTAGAACTCAAAACTTACCTTTGTCAAAAAGTATAGGAGAGGCACAATTGTAGATAGACAACTTAAAATAAGAATAATAATAACTCAGGGAAATCAAATAAACAATAGATTTCAAATTCAAGAAAAGTGATAATCAAATTATGTTAATAAGTAGACAATGATCCAGTACTACCATAACCAATAATCCCACACAAAACGAAAAATAAGTGATCTAAGTTAACACGTATGAAAACCTTAAGCTATGTACAACACTGACAAAGATGACATCTCTGTCAAAGTGTAATTACAAAGCTGAAATCCAGCGGAATTATTAACGATTCTTCCAAAGAATATGTTGAAACCCCATTGACCAGACGAACACTGGAAAACTCTTAATTTCTTGGCGAATCCCATACAGAGATAAAAGGATGTAGAGTACAAAAGGTCTGAGGAAAAGGTGAGCTCAAAAAACAAACATGATAGCTGATTTCTCCTCCCTCTCTCTTCCTAACTTGCAAACCATTCTCTATTGGCAAGAATCTTCCAAGCAAATATGAAGTTTGAAATATTACTAAAGATGTCCTGTGCCTACCTCCAATATGACTTTCTCTAATGGCGTAAAAAGAACTTACCGTTTGAAATACCAAACATGTCCCATGCCTGCCTCCAATACTATTTCTCTAACAGATCAAAAGGAACTTGTTTATTGTTTACTTCATTGAGTGCATCACTTCATTTAAAAAGCACAATGCTATAGGAACACAGGAAACGAACCTATTTTCTATTCTTCACATGCTTTCATTCATTAGACCTTCTAAATCACACCTTGAATCAGTTTTCTAATAATTGAATTTGAAACCCTGTCACCTTCCTTCGCCTGTGACCATACAAATGTCAGTGGCATCAAGCATATGGGTTATCAAAACCATTGAAAGGTGCAAAAAAATAGAAAAAAAGATTCTAAGGATTTATCATGTTAATCATGGAAATATTGTTCAAGTGAGTTTCTTATCTTTCTGCTTTATGTTAATAATATTTTTGGGATTGCTTTTTATATTCAGAATGTTGCACCCCTATAAAAATTTTCTTATTACAGTCCTTTTGCATGATTTAACAAGATTTCTTGACAATCTGATATAGCATATTGTTATATGTCAATGTTGTTCCATCCTTGCTTCAAAGTGTAAGGTGAAGTCCACATCCTCAGAAGTTATTGATTGTTTTGTTAAGTCAATACATAAGTGCAAAGTTGAAAAGTCAAGATTCAACACATAAAAGTTGTTTAAGGAGGAATTTATCCAAGTATCAAGAAATGTCAAAATGACTCCTAAAGCATGCTTTGCAAAGTGTGACAATGATTGTGTCAAAAAAATATGATGTAACCTTAAAAGTGCACACTAAGCGAATTTTTCAAGGCTGGCTGCCTCCTTGAGTGTGCTTTGGGTGTTTTTGCCAAAATGAAAGTAAAAAACAAATTAGTCATGAAAAGTGACTCTAACCCCAAAAGAGTGCACCTTCCCAATTAGAGCCAAAAAATCAAGTGGCAAAGGACTCAAAAGAGAGTACTTTTATTTGGCTAACAATCCTCAAAAGAGTACTTTTAAAAAAAAACATCAAAAAGTGGTTATAACTCCAAAGGCGCACACTTTAAGTACTTCTGCAATGGTTATAAGTCTAAAAGTTTGCACTTCGGATATATTTGCCAAGTGAGTGATGAAAGTAGGAAGTAATGAAAAGTAGCACTAAAGCCAAAAGCATACATTTTAAGTTGTTCCACCATGATTACAAGTTGAAACCACATGGCTTGGACCTATTTGCCAAAAAAATGTTTGTTTAAGCTAAAAAAGGGCTTAGCAAGTCAAAAAATGCATCTTTAAGTGAAAAAAGTGGCTTAGCAGGTTGAAAGGTGAACATTTGTTCACTTCGGTGAAAAATAGTAGTGTATTCAACTTCAAATTAGAACAAAAAAATGTTCCTTAAAGTGAAAAAATTGTCTTGGTAAATCAAAAAGTATGCTTTGGTTAAGTTAAAATTGGAAGGACAATTGGAAGTCAACTTCAGATAAGAACAAATAAGTGAAAACTCTCTGTGTGGCAAGATGTTCAGAAGTGCACACTTTTCATCTCATTGCCAAGAAAAGACTCCCAAAACGTGTGGTCAAAAATGATTTGCCCAAAGACAAAAAACATCGAAAGAAATGACAGTGTTGTTAATCATTCTAGCAAGGAGTTTTCAAGCGCCGAGTTTGGTGAGGATTTGGAAACAAGGAGTTGCATTTTCCAAGGTTGTCAAAGATTTGAAGGTGATTTTCAATGGTTGATGAGCAGGTTCAAGGAGCTTTCAGGCAAGCTATTTTTAGCTAATTCTGTATTTAGACTCGGGTTATTTTTAACGCATATTTCTAGAAATCTTATTATTAATCAGCTTTTATGTAGAACTTCATTTGTAGTATTTGTTTTAAGTACTTTTACTTCATCCTTTTTAGCTATTTTAAGTGAACGGGCTTTGAAAACTTGATTTTGGGGATGATTTATGCTTATCCTAAATACCAGAAACACCATTTTCACAAACTCATAATGTAAGAACCCTATTGGCTCAACCGTTGATGCTGCTATGGTATTTGTTTTTGGTTTTGTAATTTTGTGATTTTTTTGTGTTTTGCAAGGGTTCGAATGCAAAAAGCAAATGCATATAATCTGATTGAACTATTTGCAACTGAATATCTAAAACTTGTCACAAGAAATGATAACTTTATTCACACAAATTCATCATTTATTGAATAATAAACCTTTACAACATGCATACCTGGCAATAGAGATATCCTAAGTCACAGAATACGGCGATTTTCATGGATGAGGTTCGAATTTAATCGAATTTCAAACTTTTATAAAAAAATCGTTCAAATTCGGCCATAAATTTGGCAACTGCTGGGTCGCAGGTGTCTGCAACTGCTAGGTCGCGGGTGCTGGGTCACGGGTGTCTGCAACTGCTGGGTCGCAGGTGTCTGCATATCTCATGAAAATCTGAACAATTCATTTAAGTTCACCCAAATTCGTACAGAGAAGGGAATGCTAGAAACCCACGGAAGGGATTCTACATCAGCAACTTCGTTCCAGATTCGTCGCAATTGCATCCAGATCGCATTGCGATCACATCCATCGTATCCACATGCGATTAATTTTCTTATTCCTGTCCCGTAAATAAAAGCTTTGTGTTTAATGTTTTTATCTTCTTTATAAAACATGTAAATGGGAATTAATGGGGAATGGGTGGCTATTAAAAGCGGGCCCCTATTTTCAATTTTTTATAAAGTTTAATATATTAAAATGTATAAATATTGTTTTATTTTGTCTACCAAAGCTCCACAACCCTTCTTCCCTGCAGCAAAAATTTCAGAATTGATGTATTTAACAAATGTAAGGGTTGCAAAGACAAAAAATCCACTATTTGGGCACAAGTCCTCACAAGTCTAATGAAAATCTCACCAAGTAATCCCGGTGAGTTTGTGACTCAAACTCATGTAGACTCAATCGCAAGTTCATAAACTCAAACCATAGATGATAAAACAACTCATGAATACTAGTAATTTTAGTGGATGCTCAACAACTTTCGATACTATGGTTGTGATGATGGACTAGTTAATCCATGAACTCAATGGCTTTGAAGTGACATTGCAATGACACGTTAGTTTACCCATCAAAAGTTAAGGTGTTAGTAACTAATGTTTGGGTTTTTTCTTGGTTCTTGAGGCTCTAAAGGAACATGCATAAATGCATATCCAAGAAATGCTTTTCTAAGAAACTAACACCCATAACTATTAACAAATATACCCCGATTTTGAAGGACATTTGACATCCACGAAATATATTTTTCTCTCACACCAAAAGGGAATAAGCATACAGCAATAAAAAGTGTCTCTTGGTAAATATTTAATCAGAAGCAGCAAAGAGTTTACATCAAAATCAAATGCAAAATAGTTATGAAACTGATGACTTGACTATTAAAAATACTACCACGTAGTTTAAAATCCAACAAAAATATATTATCTAAAAGAAACATCAAAATCGCTAGCTTATATGGGCTTAAGGTCAGTCACCAAACCTTATGGGACAGTGAAGTGTTATCCTTGCTGGTCCTTCTGATAGTTCATCATCTGCAACAACCAACAAGGGCACAAAGTTTAAAAACAGATGATTAGAAGAACCCACTTTTTTCTGCATAAGAGTCAACTAAAATATTTTCCTCTGATTAAAATAATGTAAGCTATTATATACAGAATATTACCTATCATGTAACCATAAACAAAAATCCTACATTTTACCAAACACTCGTGATAAAAAAAGGGCAAAAACAATCAACCTGCCCTAAATCAAAGCATGAAACATGGGATCAACTTTTCAAATAAACAACAGAAAACCACAAATAAAATGTTCAATATAAGAATAAAAATAGATACTGAATTGGTAGCACTAATTGATATTATTTGTGAGTTCTTGCATTTGATATTTATAAATAAAAGTGGATGTTGAAAATGGTGGTCCAAGTAGAGATTCTCCAAGCATGAGATTATGAACTGAACCAAGCGTGATGCAAATTTGAGCCAAGGCTTTCTCCTAGCAACTGTTTGCCCTCTCGGGTGAATAACTTAAAACATAAAGCACGTAATGCAGAAATACGCCATAGATATCAGACAAGTATAAGAGATGTTATTCCATTCATAATTGTGTGTTACAAGTTACATTCCGAAGTATATAAAGATACCGAGGGGGTGCGAGCGCGAACCGTCGCACCGCAACGACCACCCCTCGGTTGCCAACTAACCAAAACAATTACACATAATTAACTAGTCTTATGTTTGTGTACAATAATGCCGCTAACAGTAACCTATCTTCAATGTCACATATAGAGACATTAATTTATATTCTACTGAGTTTGTGAAGACGGAGGAGGTATGTAATGGTACTTTTCCCCTATGATTAATTAAGTATTTGCAGCGGATTAAATAAATCAAATATTAAGTTAAACCTAATGTAATTAACCTTTTACCTAATATAAATAATTTAAAAGAAAGGTGTTTAATTTATTATTTACTATTAAGTGTTTACACAATATTTTAATAAAGTTTCAGAAGTAATTATTCAAGGTAATGATAAACTAATCACTCATAAATATTATATTATTTTATATTAAATGAACCTTCAAAACATTTATAGAACAATTATACTAAAGATGAACTTTTATAAACATGAATGTACATCAATAATCAGTAATAAAACATTGAGATAATAATTTGCAGCAGTGAAACATTAGGGAAATGATTATATGAAATTGATTAATACATATATGTAAATCACGGAGACGTTGCTTTCCTGCAGGCAGAGGATTAGTTATAGGTATAGGGTTTCTAGGCAAGGGAGCACTCCAGGAGGACACAGTTCTTACACAGAACCCCACATGCCTTCACGGCATGAAATAAACACGGTTCTTACACAGAACCCCACATACCTTCACGACATGAAATAAACACAACCCTGACCAAGACACTCCCGGGTGTAAGCTGTACCCTGAGTTGGACACACACTATATGCCCCTTCTCCAATGCCCAATGCCCAACCACCAGACCCTTAACTATCCCCTCTTTTGTGCTCCTTTCAATTAATCCTTCTCTATATTATTCTTCGTGTATCCCCTTCATACCTCCAATCTCTATTAATTTAAATAATACCAACGGTGGTTACAAAAGTCACACCCTTTCATTATAATAATATTTTTTAATTACTTTGATTTATATATTCCTTTATTAAAAATTCTTTCACGGGAAAAAGTCTCATAACAAGGTAAAGCCTGATGTTTATCGATATTCATGAATTGTTCTGTATCTTTTTGCAGGAACCTTTGCACACCTTTGACAAATTAAACAGAATTTAAAATACATTTACAGATATCCAATGCTTTACACAAGTTAAACAAAACATAAAATGCTTTTACAGATCCAACACTGATAACTTGACTAATGCATTTTCTTTTAGAACCTGTGTGCTGATCATTTGAGTTCAAATGTGAGTACCAAAATAATAAAAATGCTTACATCTAATAAATCTCTCTTTTAACTGCTATAACAATATGTATTTTCTGAATCAGATGACTAATTTTTTATTTATTTTTATCAGTAAATCGACAATTCTATTGGGGCCCTCTTCATAAAACGTAATATATTTTTACAAACAACCAAAAACCAACATTGCCTGAACATCTAATGATTACAGAATTGTCATCAAAAACTATGATTTCCCAGGGTGAAGAAGGGAAACAGAGACAGACTGAACCAAAATCCCCAAAAAAACCAACTGGTTTTCTATGTCCCATTCAAACTACACCTGCAGCAAAACAAAAAACACCACCTGCTTCAAGCAACCACCTGCATTCTTCAAGTTACATTTGTTCACCCTGCCAGTTTCTTACCCTTACTACGGCCACTGGCAAAGGGCCCCATCACACCAATGCACTCCATCAAAGACAACCTACCACCTTCTCCCTCTTGATCCTCGTCATGCTGATCCTCAAAACCATGAATCTTTTCTCCGGGCCCCAAAAAGAGGCTCTACTTGAAATAAACATTACCTTCCATGAAAGGAAGGGGCGAATGAACAGACTTGAAACATATAAATTGCAATTAGAGTGGAAAACTCTTAGGCTATCTCCACATAGAGCAGCATCCTTGCAATAACCACCAACTCTTCCTTCTACTCAAACTATTTGAATATAACTTCTAAGGGTCACAATTTCTTCCTACAGACTTATCATCAGGCCTTCTTCTTGGCAGGGGAGCTCATTCTAGTCTGAAACACCACCCAAAATTCCTGTTGATTTGGCAGCAACAGTAATTCATTCCAGAACCTTTTGATCAGCCACCCACACTTGCAGTTATCTCTAAAGTCCATTGCAATTGATGCATGAAACCAAGAGACATCATTCTTCGCAGTCATAGCAAAATCCCCTGGCCTAAAATCTTCTTAATAAATTTGAGAAAGACAAGATCAGGGATGCCAGTTCTTTTCAACTGCCTTTCTAAAACTGCTCCTCCATATCAGGAGTCTCTCCCCTTCCTTCAATGCATAGGTAGCATTTAGTCTATTCTACGCATCTCTTGCCCATAGATGCCAAATTGAGTTCACAAAAGGCAAAGGGAAAAGGAACTCAATAAGTTATATGAGAAAATCTGAAAAACTAAATGATTATACTCTGGCTGCAAATGGATATCTGCAATGCAATGCATACTTAACACCAAGCTTTAATAGAAGAAATAAACAATGGGGATTACAAAGTCCACATGCATGTACTCCATAAGTTAGATGAGAAAAACTAAACGATTAGACTCTGGCTGCAAATGGATATCTGCAATGCAATTCATAATTAACACCATCCTTCAATAAAAGACATATACAATGGGGATTACAAAATCCCAATGCATGTGGGCAAAAGAGAAAACCAAAAAAGACACATCAAGGTGTCTGGATGATAAACAAGAGGCTGCCATAATTGCACGTTTCTATGGAGCACAATTCACCAATAAAAGTTGGGTGGCCCTTCCCAAGGTTTGGGTATTGCACTTGCAAACACCGAGAAAGGCATCATATCAATACCAACATTTGCAAGGAAATCCTAACTCCTCATATCCATACCAACATTTGCAAGGAAATCCTAACTCTTGTTCCCTTCAAAGAACATGTACATTAGCTTCCATACAAAATGCTAGCTTCCACAATCCCATTATTGAGATTAAAATTGTGAGTTGATCCCTTTGCAAGCCCTACGGTGGTGGAGAATGATCACATTCAATATTCAAGCTCCCACATCCAAACACTAGGGCCACCTTCAAGCCTTCCAACAAAGAATCAAGCACCATATCAAGTCATGCATCCCATGTTGCATCACCAAGCCAACAATCAAAAAGCTTACGTTCTATATGTCATTCCCAATTATATCTAGGCTATGGGAGTCTATCACCATGGATTTTTGAAATGGCCATCATGATTGTCAACAAGAAAAACATTTGCACACTAAACTTGACCCCTCTTCTTCAATCGTGTATGGATACATTTAAGGTTTCCCACATCCATTGTGGCTAACTAGGAACTAAGATCCATTAGCCATTTCTAAATAGGTGTTATGGGATATCTTAACTACACAACTAAACTAGTCTACAATGTTTAATTATTAGACAAATGAATAGATAGAAGTGATCATTTGAAGTCTTGTCCATTTGTTACAATTGTACAGCAATGCTAATCCAAGCCCCTATGATACCAATATCCCATTCACGCAACATGCCTATAACAGAGTTATGCACAATTCTACAAGGCATATTCCATTTTACACACATCTTCGGATTCAACTAGCCACATGCCTCAAAATTTCCTATCACATACCATCTAGCATGATGTCATGCACACAAGAAATGTAATTGCGTAAAGCAAGAAGTCTTTGCAAGCCAATCCAACATATCAACCAACAAGTTCACTAGATACTCTTGCAACAAAAGTAGCTATACCAAGTGACATGACAATCACCACATGCCTTATGAGGCCAAGGTAGCTAATAGTTTGGTTGCATAGTTGCAAGGAACACATCAAGGGTCCACAATAGATGACCAAGCCTCTACACTATGGTCCTTACACCATAGCAAGCACCAAACATAGATAGGGGCAATGACTTTGTTCTTAATTCCCACCATACTAAAGTTTTCATCCAATATTTAACATTTAACTCCTAAACCCATATAGTCCACCTTTATCTAGAGAAGTCGGTCACTTAGTACCCTTCGAAGGGTGGACAATATACCAATCATGCTAATGGTACAACCTTCAACAAATTAAATTTATTTTCCACCTTTGACCAAAAAAGTGATAGGAACCATCTGTTTTGAATTAAGGGTGAATTATTTCAACCATGCCTATCCTCACCCTACCACTCATAGTGGTGCCACACCACTCCACACCACTCCACATTAAGCCAAAACTTAAAAGTTGTCATGTCTCTCTAGTGTTGTGACCTTTTTCACACATCGCCCCATTGCAAATGGGGACCCTCTCTTTTCCTGCTTTCTAGGGTTTTGTTAGTGTCCTATGACCTTTTGCTGCAGTTTCACCAAGCCTTGTCTAGTTCAGAGCATTTCAGGCCCTGACGATTGAAAGTTAGTTTTTGCAAATTATGTGATTCCAGAATGCGAACACCACCAAAGTGCTTAGAGAGGCCAAAGGACGAAGATCGCAATTCATTTGGACGAATTTGGACAACTTTCTATTTTTAGAAAGTTTGCTTTATTTGCTTTTTTAGGAAGTTTCGTTTTTGGCATTTTTAGCCCAATCCTCGGTATGGCTATTTTTAGAAAGTTTTCCCTACTTTTTAGGGATGTCTGTTTTTTGCCTTTTCAGGATGCAAACCTAGGGTTTACACTTGCACCACTGACCAGCTTTGACCGAAACTCGACAATTCCAAGTTTTGACCTAAAAAAGCTAAATCCCTAGATTTTAGGCTTTTTTGCTTTTTCGAGATACAAACCTAGGGTTTACACTTGCACCACTGACCAGCTTCGACCGGAACTCGAAAATTCCAAGTTTTGACCTAAAAAAGCTAAATCCCTAGATTTTAGGCTTTTTTGCTTTTTCGGGATGCAAACCTAAGGTTTACACTTGCACCACCGACCAGCTTCAACCAGAACTCGAAAACTCCAAGTTCCGACCTAAAAAGCTAAATCCCTAGATTTTAGGCTTTTTGCTGCTTCAGATGATCCACCTAGGCATGGATTTCAAATTTCAAGTTAATCCGGTTAAATTTGATTAAGTTGTGAAAATTTGAAATTTCTCTGAAAATTCTTCTAAGTCTGGCTAACAAGGGTTTTGAAGTATTGTTGCAGGATCAAACTCCACCACGATGCGGGAGACCATGTGGGAGCACTCTCCAAAGTCCGCCATGCATTGGGAGGTCATGTGGGAGCACTCTCCAAAGTCCGCCATGCATTGGGAGGTCAGGTAGGAAGTGCCACCAAAGTCCGCCAAGGTAAGGGAGCTATGGAGGAGCCAAGTCTAAAGTCCGCCAAAGGTTAGAGAGCCATGAGGAGAGGTGCTAGAAGTCTGCCCAAGATGGGAGCAACCTCCAAAGTCCGCCCAAGGTGGAGAAGCCACCAAAGTCCGCCCAAGAGCACCAAGTCTAAACTCCGCCATAGGTTGGGAGGTCATGAAGAAGGAGTCTTCAAAGTCCGCCTAAGCTAGAGGGCCCTCAAAAGTCCGCCATGTGTGTGGGGTGCCTAGGGGTAAGGTCTAAAGTCTGCCCTAGGGGGATGTGGTCTAAACTCCACCCTAGGCCATGTGAGATAGTTGGTCTAAACTCCGCCATGTGTGTGATGCCTGCCATACATGTTGGGAAGGCTATGAGGGGCCTTGCTAGAAGTCCGCTCATGAAGGAGGTGTCTCTAAACTCTGCCCATGGAGATGTTGCTTGAAGTCGGCCATGATTTGGAAGAGGCCATGATAGCCAACACACCAAAGTCTGCCTAGGCCATGAAGGAACCTTGCCTGAAGTCCGCCCTATGCCTTAGCCTTCAAAGTTCGCCTCGATGGAGTCCTTCCTAAAGTCCGCCCAAGATGAAGACAACCCATTAAAAGTCCACCTACACATGAAAAGTCAAACAAAATCAACATGATGTCACAAAAATCCACAGAGATTTCAAAATTAAATCCAAAATGAAAAAAATATCTAAGGATTATTAAATATCTTCAAAGTTAGATCCAAGATGGAAAGCTTTTTTGGAGGAAAAGAATATTCAAAGATTATTGAGATATTAAATCTAAATGGAAAGTTTTTTTTTTGAAAGGGAATATTGGAGAATTGATAAATATCTTCAAACTCAAATCAAAATGGAAAGTTTTTTTGAGATATTGTCTTAAAACTGGGAAACATGAAGTTAAAATTACAAGTATGAGTTGGATGATTTTAAGGGTTTCTACTTGAAGATTTAACCTTGTCCACAAATACTTCATTATCAACTTCATTATTACGCCAAGAAGTTCAAAGTTACTAAGGAGAGCTTAGTAAAGTATTTCAGTTTGAAGATCATCGGGAGAAAATTCTAGATATTACTGGAAGTTGGATAACTTTTTGGGCAAAAGTTTCACAGATTTTTGGAGAAAGGCAACTACTGCGAGGGAGATTATTTAACCTTTTCTCAATTTTCTGAGTGTTCTGGAAGAAATTCTAGCCTTACTTCTATCCAATTCGAAGGTGAAATTAAATTTATGATGCAGATTTATGAATTTTCTGAATATTTTCCAGAATTTAATAAATGATTTTTTCGAAAATCTTGGAGAAAGAAAATCATTTTTGGCTCAGTACGAAATTTTTTTGAAAGTTTTGACACTTGGTGGTAACCACAACCAGCCTTAAGACTGAGGGTTCTTGAGGTGAAAATTTGATTTTTATGGCTAAGTATGAGAATAAAAATGGAAAATTTTCCAACACTTAGCCATTTCGCAGCCCCGTTATTTTCAAAACTTTGCAAATTATTTTCTAACTTTAAAATTTCATTGTTTCCTTGCAGGCCCTAGATATTATGAAATTCCAGGTAGACAAAGATGCTCCTCTAGAGTCGAGGATGACTTCAAAGTGGAAGAATATCAGCGACACCAACCTCGGACACATCAATCTGAGGGAATTTAAGAAGCGAATGTTTGGTCTGGACAACCTTGTGCCTACCACCATTGCGCGAAAGATGATGAAGAGTGGTATCGTGCATGTTGTTGGCTTCCTCCCCACCATGCAGTGCAATGAACTAGTAGTCGAATGTGCCAAACACTACAACCCCATCAGTAAGGACATTGTTGCACCTGATGGAAGAGTGTTGGCAAATGTCAGCGATGAGGTCATCAGAGAGGCCTTCAGGATCCCAGAGTACCACAACACAGTGTATATGACTAAGGACGAAGCTGACAGTCTGTACCAAGACCACCTAGAGGAATATGATGCCATACTTAACCATTCCTGGCTAGACAAGCCAAGGAAGGGTGCCTCCAAACTCCAGAGAAAGAGCCTAGTGCAAGCATACTTCAAGGAGGACATTGAGGACATGATTGTCCTACTCAATAGAATAATAGGAAATCCTCAGGGAGCTCCATTCGAACACTGGATGTATTATTTCATTAATGAAATAATCAATGGAGTAAAAATGATAGACTGGGCCCGGATGATCAGCAACAACCTAGACAGCCAGCTAAGAAACCTGGAGACGAATAGGACTTTCTTCATGAGTTCTTACTTGTTTTATTCTTTGGCCAGGACCTATAGGTACAGAGGTCTCACTTGTAGAGGAGAAGTTGGGAACAAGGAGAACCAGTTTCCAATATACGATTGCTATCCCCAGCTCCACATGGAGAAGAAATTCTATTTCAAAAGGGTGAATGATACCTTCCTGATGCACATTACCCGGACACTTCAAGGTGGCCTGCACCATAGGCTCTCTCAAGAGTCTATGGACTTCATCGGTCGGTTCGGGTGTTGGTACATCCAATATCCGAAATTCACTTACCTCTAAATTTAGGATTCTCCGGGCCTCCATACAAGCTTCCAGCTTACCCTACCAACCGTGTGGTGTTGCTCGAGGTTGTGAGACAATTGGAGGAGTATATAGTGATTCAAAGGGATAAGCAAAAGAAGGCAGGAACGTCCTCACTTACAATTGGTAATGGGTTGGAAACATGTCCATCATCACAAGCTGCTGCAACCGCTGAGAAGGAGCTGGCCTGGTATCCCTTCTATCAATACAAGGCAAGAAAAGATTTCGATCCATTCCATAGGATAAAGAGGATCGAAGGAACAACGTTTGAGCACAAACTGGATCTAGAAGACTACTGGGCTAATGCAGCCGATAGCTTCGAGATCAGGAAGAGATTCTGGTCAAGAATCCCTTTGAGTATGGTGAGAGCAACGAAAGTATTCAGAGTTGCCGATCAGGTAGAAGAAAGCCTAGAACTTCATCAGCCGGGCTTTGAGAAGATGAAAAATGAACCCTTAGTCTTAATAGATTGGACAGAGGGAGAGAAATTAGATCTAGCAGACCTCATGAGGTTGGTGGTTGAGTATTCAAGGTGGTGGGCGTCTGAAAAGACAAAACAGTTGAAGGCCAAAGGTGTGACCTTGACTTATGAATTAATGGGAGTGGATGATACTCTGTCCGTCAATCCTTGTACCTCCGCCGGTGATGCTCAAAATCCAGAGAGTGTTGGGTCTCCAAAGAGGAAGGAGTTGGTTGGAAGCTCCACAAAGGTCACAAGGAAAAGGGTTGTAGGTGAGAGAAGAGAATCCAACGAGAGTCACTCCATCCTAAGTGTTGCTTCCATTGCGCCCGATCAGAGTGCAACTGGGAGCAAGAGATGAACATGTGTGTGATTGATGATGAAGTAAGAGTGCTTTCCCAGCCAGTTGAGGAAGTAGTGGAAGAGGTCTTCCAAAGTCCAGACAGAAAGCAAATTGAAGCACCTACAATCTTCTTGGATGGCATACCAACAAACCCAAGAGAGGCAGATGATGAGTTTGATCGGAACACTGTAGAGCAATCAACCATTCCGGATTGGCTGAGAGCAAGGATAAAGGCCAAGGTTCCCAAGGAGGCCCACTCAACCGAGGAGGTCACCGCAGCATTCCTGGAGAAGGTGAATGAACCCGCTGTAGCGAAACCACCCAAACCCGCCAGGAAGTTTTCCCTAATTCAGAGAGACAGTGCCGGATTCAAGACAGTCCAGATAGCGATGCCCAAAGAAGGGAAGACTAGAGACAATGTCACCGCGGATGATTACAAGGTTACCACCATAGAGCTAGGTAAGCCCACCCAGGACCAAGAGGTCTAATATTTTGATGACTCCTGCAACGTTCTAAAGACGAGGCTAGCTCATGAAAAGGAAGAGAGGAAGAAGGTTGAAGAAGAGAACCAACAGTGGAAGAAGTATGTTCTCCATCTTACTAGCCCACTCAACTGTGAAGTCCTAGCTACTCCGCCATAGCCTCTTCAGCAGGGATCAATGAAGGACTATGATGATATGAAGGGCTCGTACACTCAAGAAAAGGAATGGATTTCAGACGCTTTGGTGCGTGCTGACGCACTGGTAGAAAACTTAGTATCAGCACATGAGGCAACTTCTTTGTTGATTGATCGTATCCAGGATCTAGCCTCCAATTGGGAAGAGGTGGATGAAATTCATAATGAAATACTCCCTCACCGCATGTCGAAGAGAAGCTTAGTGGATTCAAGCATCATACAGACAGGAGACAGGTACGACTTCGGCACATGGTACTATACTCTGGTCACTCGGATTGAGGTTCTGAAGAAATCCGAGACCAAGTGCTTTGAGACAGAGGCAAGTGTTAGAGAGATCCTGGGCAAGGTATTCCGTGTCGCGTCAGAGATCTGGAAGAAGGAAAGCCTAAGGGAGAAGCATTTACAAGCAGAGAAACTGAAAGCCAGGATTCAGGCAAGCTTCTTTAGGGATTCAGGGATGATTGACAAAGGCGATCTTTCAAAGATTGCAAACTTCCTCTCCATCGATGATAACTTCCTCACCCAAGCAGTTGAGTGGGAAGGCATCCTTGCCACATGTACCGATGATGTGGACCTCATCGACTTCCAGATTGGCAGTTTGCCAAGTGTCACCATGGAGGAGGTCAAGCTCATTGTGTCCAGATACGTTGAATCTCTGAAAGAAGAAAGTGGCCACTCACCTCAGTGAAATTAGCAGTTGCGCCACGTGTCATTCTTTCATTTGTTTGAGCTGATAGTATTTCGGGAAACCCTAATTAGGGTTTAAGACTTTCAATCTTGGCCCTTGATCGCTGTTTGATCTCGGCCATTCATTTATTTTTGAGAACTATATAAGGTTGCCTCCTCTCATTTGGAGAGGGTGAGGTTTTTGATGTATTGTTGCTTAAGGTCATTTCCAGATAATATATTGCATGTGCGCTACTTTGTAATCTCTATTATTTGAATGATTTGCATGGTTTCAATTGCCTCAACACTTAGTTAGAATTAATCTAGATTTGCTTTCATTGTTGTTAATTTGAATGAAGGATTTGATAAGTGTCAATTGATGGTGCATCTCTGCTCATACTTTTGGTAAATGGATGATTTCCATTCTACCGTGCAAAGTTAGTCTGAGCCCATCCCCTGTGCATCCCAACATCTCGATCATAAGCACATCCCATTGAAGATTGCACCGGCCTTGTGTAGTTGTCCCTAGTGTGGCAAAGCAAGGTTTGGTTTCTCGAGAGCACCCAGTTGATACCGTCTCCAGAGTTCGTAGGATTAGATTAGCCTTCTTAACCCTATCCCTTTTTCCATTTCTTTTGAAAGCCTAAATCCCAGAAAATTCCCCCCCAAAAAAAGAAGAGCCTAAAATTGCCAAATCGATCTAAGTTCAGCAATTCGAGATACTTGTCAACGTGAGTCCCCCCTTGAAATTTCAGCATACACTACCCAAGAAGCTATTCCACTAAAGTCGCTTGTTCGCACATATAGACCTTGGAATCAGTAGTGATTTTTCAAGAGAGGATAGAATGCCTTCGGGTATCCTATCCTAATGTTTGGTAGATGATAAAACAGACACCAACATCTAGTAATGCCTAATCTTAGCAACATAGCATCAAAAGATCAGCACCATTTAAGACAGATCCGTATTTTACAAAGCTCATTAATAAGCCCCCAATCGAATTTGGTGGGGGGAGGTGGAGTAAAGCCGAGTGGAATAGATTGGAGTGCATTGGTCATTCTCAAGAAAGGGATCAGTAGCAACCAAGAGGACTCCAACATCTTCCACGTGATTATGCTTCCAAGACTCGCACAACGTCGACATAGTAATTCACATATTATTAGGTAAAGAGACGAATAATTACATTGTTATGGAACCCACAGATCATAATCCTTGTAAATGTACAACAGTACAACTACATCTATAACATTATTATTAATAAGCAGATTCAAAGGTAGATGGATAGATGGATAGCATAGACGTAGATAAAGAAGAGGATAGTCATACATCTCTTGAGAGTGTTTGCCATTTACTTGATACACAAACTAATATGATTTGTAATTTAATTCTTTTATATTTCTTGCACATCGATTTCTAGCTGTTATTTCTGACACACAATGTTGCTTTCACTTATTCCACATCTAAATTAATACAGTTGACTATTGTCTCTCAGATATTTCCCGGCTAAGTCACAGGGTTCGGCGAATTTGATGGATCAAATTCGAAATCCGTTGAATTTTAAAAAAACTCAAAACAAATCGTTCAAGTTCGTCATATTATTCGTACAGTAGATGGGATAGAGATCTTTTAATAAAAATTGTATCGGTAAAACCGTGAGCTCCATTTCTTCGGATCCAAGGAAAAAAGCAACCAAACTATTTGTAGTAAAAAACGTGAGCTCCATTTCTTCGCCTCCAAGGTTTTCTTTTCATCGACTGGTTTTTTAGTTTCTACAAACACAGATTTTTTCTATTGCTTTGCATAAACACTCCACCTACTCGGCCCTTCGGTGGCAACAAATGCTCCCTCACGCACCTCATGCACTCGACCATTCGACTACAACGAATATTAATCATATTTTTTAACCTAATCTGTTTTTTTATTTATGTATGATGTAATTAATTAGTTTTTCAAATTGAAATACTATCTATTAATATTTTTTAAATTATTTTATGAATACATAGTATCTTACTCAAGTTATTAAAATATAATGTATTCAAATAAATTAACTTTTAAATATATATTAATCATAATGAAAAGTTAACTATGCAATGCTTAAAGTTTTATTATTGTGTTAATTATTTACTATTATTTAGCATTTTCAAATATTTAATTAAGATGATTAGTTATTACTATATTAAATTAAATATATTTAGTATTTATATATATTTAATTTATAAATTTAAATATATTTATATTATAATTTTTTAAATTTATATTAAGCGAATTTAATGTCAAATTTTTTTTCAGCTTTTTATCCTTGTTGAACTTCATCGGAATTTTATTGTTGTCGAACATGAACTCGAACTCGAACCTTGTGACTTAGATTCTCAGTATCTAGACCAAGTGTGGACAACTGTGACACAAGCCTTTCACCACCACAGCTTGAAGTGGCATAGAACTTGATTTTTGTGTATTGGTATAAATTTTGTGTCAAAGAAAGCATCAATATATTTTGTGAAAGATCTCCCTAATTTTTGACAAAAGCAACCCAAATATACCCAGTTTACTTGAATTACCTCCATCTTCTAATTGAATACTTGTAAGAGAGATTCAGTTACCTCTGTTGATCATGTTCTTGTCTCAATTAGTTTAATTTAGTAAGATTCATTGGTAATTGCCCTGCAAGAGTTTTCCATGTCCTAATTGTTACAATTCAGCAGAATTGTGTCCCTTCTGTTATCACTAAAAAAATCTTTGTTTATCTTCATTTCATCTAAAACTTTATTATGTTACAAAACTTAAGTTTAGTTGACTTTTTTTTTTCTTTTTCTTGTTTTTTCTTCTAGAAGTCAAAACAAAGGTAAAAGTGGGATTTTCAAAGGGCTCCAACCCTTTAACAAAATCAGAACATATACATCAATGAAGGCCATCAAACAATTAAAAAACAGAAACAAGGAACAAACAGCACTAAGGCTATAATCAAACAGCAAACAACCACAACATAAACAACATCTCCCAAGAAGAATAACTATCACTGGACATATCCCCCAAGAAAAAATGAGAAACAATCAGACTCGAGGCAGCATGAACCTGTAGTGCTCCAGATAACTTTGAGCACAAACAACCACCCTATCCACAGGGTCATTTAAGCAAATTTCCTTCCTGGCTCTTATTCCCTTATCAATTGTCGGTCATGAATCAAAAGAATTCATAGGGCTTCTAGTAAGCATCTCATCCAAATGCATCTTCACTTTTTCCTTATTAGCAATAGGTAAGTTAAGTTGATTTTGAATCCCTTGCAATGCACTAATGATATTTTCTTCCTGAAGTGGAACAACCAGGCCCTCATTAACAATTTGCTACTCCCAACCACCCTCCTCCAAAATCTTCACATCTGCTTAAGTCCTGACAAATGTCTCAGAAATATGAACATTATTAATATTTGCTTCAGAATTAATCCTAGTGATCCTTATTCCCCTATTTGCCAAGGACAATTCTATATTTGCTTGAACATTACCAATCTCCTCTTCTTTTTTCTCAAAAAATGTGCTTCCTCCTATTGTTCAAGCAAACAACAATGGTCTGGCCAGATTTGTGGCACCTATGACACATAAATTGAAGAATCCTCATAAACAATTTGTTACACCTACTCCCCTAACTTAGATGACGAGGTGATCAAAAATGGAGGCACATTATCCACATCTGCGTTCACACAAAATCTGGCAAACAATAGGTGCTTTTTTTTAATTTGGCCACTGTTATCACAAAAGCTTGCACCCTTGCTGAGCTTTCAACTCAGCAACCTCGTGAAACATGGAAACAACCCCGAAGTGTGGGACCTTGCGCAAGGGGGTTGAGTCTTCGGAGGAGGCCGGCTTCCTTCTCAATCCAGGTGCAGGTGTTGAACCAACTCAACACTTCAAATTTTACTTCTAAGCCTATCCTAACAGCTTGGAGAGGAAAAGGGAAGAGAGAAATGCTTAAAATGAAAGGAGGTGATGCACCAAGATAAGAGATGTTTCTCTCCCCACCCGAAATGGCACAAAGAATCAACTGAAATACCCAAGAGAGCACAAACTTCACTTGCATGAGTGACCCCAATGCATGTATGGAGGTTAGAATTCGCTAAATGTCAAAGGGTAGAAGATTTCCCACAAGTCACACTCAGAAATAAATTAACACGGTATATATGAGAGAAGAGCCAAAAAACATACACTTATGATGAAGGTAAGGAAACATACATAGCATGCATAAGTTGAAGGAACGCAAGAATGGTAATTTCAATTCATTCAAAGGCCAATGGCCAAACTTACAGTTGCAGAAATGCGAGATAAATACAAGAGAAGTGAAAGAGCATAGAATAGCTCAAGCGAGCAGGGAGAGAACCCTTTACAATGAGGCATAACAGCCTTATATAGAAAATTGTTGCATAAGAGAGATCATGACCCTTGTGTGTGTAGGGAAATGCCAAACAGGGAATGCAAGGAAGTGCATGCACCTGACATTGTGTACATGCAAGCAACTTGGCCATACCATGAAAATGCAATCCAAAGACGAAAGGTACTTCTAGAAGGTGGATTGATTGACATTCCAAGGTCAGAGCATGCAGTCATGACATAGGTACTTTAGGAATCATGATGAAGTAATAAGCATGCTAGGAGCGTAGAATCATAAATGATTATGTGGAAGATAATCGTAAATGGAAATGGTGCTAATGCAATGTAAGGGTTAATCTTGGTATGTGAATGGTGATGTTAATAGTCGAAGGTTGGTAAATGGTAATAGGAACATTTGGACTTGGTGTATAAAATGAACCTAAGAGAAAAAGGGAAATAGCTATGCATTGAAAGATAGAATCTCATATTAAATGGAAGATTAAGTAAAATTGCATATCATGAGCGTTAGGTATTGCTATGATGCACCTATCTGTGTATAATGATTAAGATTATGAGGTATTGATCTAGAAGAAAGTAAATGTTTATTTCTTATGTAGGTAGAATAAGTAATGGCGTTAAGATACCCTAGGGAGTTAGTAATAATGATTTATTGTATTCTGCTTGCGTAATCGTTTCAGTAGCTTGAGTGAATTATTCTATGTTCATAACACTTAAATGTTGTTTGTGTGCTCGCTGAATTGCTTAAGTGATGTTATGTGTTGTATTGTTTAAAAAAAAACTAAATTAGTGTGTTTTTAGCTATATTTTTCTAGGGTATTTTGGCGGGCATTACATTTATTCTTCTTCTGATCTAACTTGAGAATATCAATTATTTACTTAATCTCATAGACAGTCAAACTGGTAATATAAGAAAGAAAGGCAAAGAGACCATGCACTCACAACCAACTCACAACACCAGATATACGAGGAAAACCCAATATGGGAAAAACCTCGATGAGAAAAGTTGTTGAAGTCTACTGCTCCAATCCAGCCTCACAGAAAAAACACAACTACAAAGTTTAGGGCACCAAACTCTGCACTTTTAGGGCACCAAGCTCCAATTTGGCAATGTATATTGAAATACTATTTGAGTACAATTTAGGCTTCTTACTGCAAATGAATTCTGCAGCTCTTGAATCAATTAACTTTTTGTTGTCTTTCTCTCCTTCTTACACAGTCTCTCAGTACACTGTGTCGCACTAGGATGCTGCCTGCTCTGCCACGCCTTTCCGATTAGGCTCAACCGCTCGACTATGAAACTACCGGTAGGGTCCTCTGACCGGTCTGCCTGCTTACTCACACTATAACTTGATCAAAATCCCTTCTCAAGATTTCTTCTTTCAACTCCTCTCCACACAACTTTCCTCACTACAGCATCATCACCCCTCTGTACATTTCTCCATTTTCTTACAGGATGATTTCCTGCCAAAACAATTCAAAATCCAGGCGGTTAGGGTTTCTTCACCGTCCTCGAGGCAAATCAAATCCAGTCGGATCTTGCAAGATCTGATCTCCTTGAAGTCCATCGGTTCATCTCCGTCATGTCCGTGATTTTTAAGACAAGCTTTTCAGATAGGGGAAACACGATCCTTTATATAGATTTGGGACAATTATAATGCATTCTTTTTTGGGTTCAAAACCCATTTTCGTTTTTTAATGAATCACCCAAACTAACCAAGTAATCACAGACCATCCAAGAGAGTCCTTATACAATCTTAGTGGCTTTGGAAAAGGAGATCATAAAGAAGCCATTCATTATAGCCAAGATCCCAACTTGGCCACAAAGTTTCCTTTTTGTCTAAGCCCATTTTCTAAAATTATTAGTGTTCAGACTAGAACCTATAAATTTACCAATAAAAGCATTCCTTAGCCTTGAGACACCCTTTCTAAAATTGAATCAAGTACCCTAAGGATAACTCCCTTGCCATCCCCATCCAACACAAAAGATAAGGACTGGACAAGAATGGAGGACTTTGTTTTAATAGCTTCAACCTATGCTTTCCTCAAAGAAAAACCCACAAGAAGTGCTAATAGTATCAACAAGCTCTACAAAAACCTCTAAAAACAAGCCATGGCCAACCTTTTCTACCTGTTTGCACTAAGCACTAGAGCTACAAGAACCCTAAAATGTAACCTCCACACTAGGGGGAAAAGGCCCCATCTTTAAGCCCATTCAACTTTTGCACATTGGATGCAACTAGCACCCCATACACTGAGCTTGTGGGAAAAAATGAGCTTCATTGCCATTGATGCATGTAGATGAACAAGAGCGCTAAAGAAATCCAAATTTGCCATCATAGTCCCTACAATACACATATTATAAGTTAAACATCATTTATATGGGGACCAATGTCCATAGTGCATGGAAATAGAGAGACAAGAAAGACACATAATCCAATAAGAAAACCTTGCCCAACAACAACCAAATCCTTCATGAAGGAACAAACAAGGAGCCCTCAACGACAAAGGCCTCTAGAAAGAATAATCCTTCCCAACAATATCAAAATGCACCACAAAAGCTTTATGATGGGCCTCAAACTAGAGACCCATGAGTCTTTCTTCCCCCTCATTCAAAGGGTCATTCAACTCATCCTCATCGTCCTCACTTGCATCCTTCATACCTTCCTCAATCCCTAGCAAGAAAAAAAAATCCCTCACATGCAATTCCCCACTCACAAGCATTTTGAAAAGATTTTACCTTTCAATGAAATTTCATTGTCAATTAAAATTGTGTAAACTTAAATTTAGTCAATATCCAATGGAAAAGGAACAACTCACTTGTGATTAGATGATAAATTTGATTTACCATTGTTGATTTTTGTTCAATTAAGATACCCTTTGTTTCTTCATTTCATTTGTGTTAAGAAACTTAAAAATTAAATATAGTCAATGTATAATGCAAAAGGAACTGGTCAATTGGCGAGAAATCCCATTTAAAATCACTTTCAACAATTTTGACGATTTTCATTGAAAATATTCATTGCCTCTAGAATTACACTTCAAAATATTATTTTAGCTATTTAGCATAAGGGAGGTTTGGGAGTTAGCAAGCATGTTTATATAAATCTCATGAAAAGTGTGAAGGTAGAAAAAATCCCATTTGATTGATACATGAGGGAAAATCTAATCCTAGCCATTATGCTTATAAGTCCTTGCATCTCCTAGTCCTCATGTACGAAGATGACTAGCCATTATAACAATTTTGAAGATTTTCATTGAAAATATTAATTGCCTCTAGAATTACACTTCAAAATATTATTTTAGCTATTAAGCATAAAGGAGGTTTGGGAATTAGCAAGCATGTTTATATAAATATCATGAAAAGTGTGAAGCTAGAAAAAAGCCCCTTTGATTAATACACGAGGGAAAATCTAATCCTAGCAATTATGCTTATAAGTCCTTGATTAATACACGAGGGAAAATCTAATCTTAGCAATTATTCTCGATCATTTTCATCATGGAAAGATCATCCGGTATTATCTATTTAAGGAGCTTATCTTATCATTTTGTAAATATCAATTTAAATAATAATATTTACATGGTATTAGATCCAGCTATAATTTTTTGGCAATTTTTTTAAAATAAAATTCGTGGTTTCATTACCTGGTTTATTTCCAAAAGTTTTTTGACAATTATTTATGAAAAATCATGGTTTTCTCAGACCAAATGTTTCAGACCTAGCTTTTTTTTATAAAATCATCATAGGTTTTGCACGACTTTCTCCTCAAAAATCATGGGTGCTTTTGAAACTCTTTTTTAGATCGTGGAAGATTTTCTGATTTTTTTCAAAAAAAAATCATGCTGTCTCTTTCATTTTTTGTGCATTTTTTTCATACAAAAATCATGGGTTTTCTCTAATGAAGGGTTTTCTGATTTTTTCCACAAAAAGTCATGAAGGGTGTTGCTGTTTGGATTTTTACCCTTTTTTCCACAAAAACAAAGGTGTGTGATTTCAACATCGCATAGAGGGTTTGCCAATTTTTCCACAGATCGTGGTTTCAATTTTCTGTCGATTTTTTCCTAAACAAAAATCTAAGTTGTTTGAGAAGTTGATGTCATTTTTTGTGTCTCTAGACAAAGGGACGTGTTGATAGTGTTTTTATGCACTATGCAACACAAAATAAAATACTAAGCATTCTATCCTCTCTTGATCAAAGACTTCCCAAATGATAAACTGCATGATCAAATGGGACGACTCCAAGGTTCTCAAATGACAAGTCTTGATGTGCTCTTGTATAGACTCAATTGTTTGATGTGATATTGTTGGAATTACAAGGTGGACTAACGCTGAATGCCAAAATGCTTTGAATATTGCTGGAACATGGAAATTAACTTGATTTGATAAAAAAAAGGAAAAAGGATAGGGTTTAGGAGGGCTACTCTAACTCTAGGAATGTAAAAGCAATGGACAATCTTTGGCGGAACTCAATTAAGCTTTGCTTTGACATGCAAAAAACATCTCCACAAGGCTAGTGCGATCTTCTAGGGATAGCTTTATGATTTTCAAATCACCACTACAAGCATAGATACCTTCAAGGTGAAGCATATCAATGAAGAAGTAGCAATTGAAGTTAAGCTCAGCAAAGATGGATCCAAATGACTACGCAAGGCACGTTACCATCGGCAAAGTGCTAGTAATATGGATGTACGAATTTCACCATTGAGCATACACAAAGTTCTTCCATTCATCTAAACAACATGAAAATTAAATGACAAGTAGAAACCATGCAAATTGTCAAATCAACATATCCACCATATCTTCAATGAAGTTTACATGCTTCTTACAACAATATCTTGGCAACAATCTTTTCCTTCTCTTCCTACTCTACTCTAACTAATATTTGTTACTTATCTACTAACTATTCACTATCTATTCACTATTAACCTTTACAAATGAAAGAGTGGAGCCTTATATGGTACTCTCATTACAATTGAGTGGCTCGGATTGATTCACAATCAATGGCCAAGATTAAAAGATAGAAACCCTAAATGGGGTTTGTTACACGCATTACATTTGATGGGACACATGTCCTTCCTTGAATAATTGATCAGTAGATGACAGCAGTAGGTGCATTGGACTTTGTGCCCACATGTGGTAGTTCTCTTTTGTTGGATGAGCTAGGTACATTGAATCTGGACACCTTATCTTGAAGTGATGTGATTGGATAAATGATGACTGGGCGCCACCTCACCTAGCTTGATTGTCATAACCCCTCTTTGGACATTGGATTAAATAAATACGATAATTAAAACATTTATTAATTAACATTTAATGATATTGGAAAATCGTCTCATTTATGAGACTTCACGATTTTCCTCTAATATATGATTATTAATGTTTATTATTTGTTATGATTATTATTTATTATTATTGTTTTATTTTAATGTAACGTTCATATCTCAATTATTAATATTATATTAACTATTAGAGAAGTTTTACCATAAAATACTATTAAAACATAAAATAGATATATTGAATATATTACACTTACCATATAACGTGTTATTTAATAAATATAAAATCATATCAAAAACTTGTTTATTACAAAATCACCGATCATATTATTAATGCATCGGGCTGTGTTTAATAATGACAAATTTAAATTAGAGAAGGCACGACTCAAGGGGGAGTCATATCCTTTAGGAAGGGTCGTGGCTTGTCAAGAAAATTAAATAACCTGACCACCTTCCTCCAGCAATACACACACGGGAAGAAGGGGAGACTCGGTGAAGGAAAAATACCATAGTCACGAACTTCTGGAAACCCAAGGCGGAAGTCTCAGGTATGTATGCACACTCAGGAAGTTAGTGAATCCATTCAGAGGTTTAATTACTCAGTCGGTCACTGCATCCTATTAATACAATAATACTATGATTACAATTTACCAAATCCATATATTATGATAATAATATGAACTACATAAACATGTGAATCGTTTTATCTAATCCATACCATACGATAACGAAACAAGAAGGAACATTATCGGCACATACGTAGAAACCATATGAGGGTTTTCGGACAGGTAAGAGCCCATCCGCTTAAAGATTCAATTCAATTATTGTGTGAAATCAGTATTTATAATTCTACAAAATCAGTACGTTTTCAAATGTTCATAGTTTAATTCTCTGATAATAAGACAGATAAGGGTCTGTAAGAAACCAGACCGTATTACTTAAATCCTTAACACGCATGGATAGTTAACAGTGAAATGAAATTCAATATCTAAAAGAATTGTATTAACTTAATGATCTGTGAATGATATGATATTAATAAAAGGAAAACCATAATTAAGAAGGGAAGAATATACTGGTTAATTATTCACAAAATTAATATACATCACGGAATTAAATAGATGAAAATGTTTTATAACAATTGATTATAAAATGAGCCTCTAAACTGTATGTAGGAAACTACTGAAAATGAACACCTGTCTGGGAGGACAGCAGACGTGTAGGAGGGATAGTGACCACCCAAGTAGACCACCTACTGGTTCATGTAAGATCAGTAGGCCAGTTGGGCATGTGACTGCTACTGGATTTGGGCCTGGCGGAATTAAGCCCCTTCTACCATCTGCTGCCACTTTGACATAATTTAACAAATTAAGTTGTGGGACAAGGGATGATCAAGGGGATAAGACCCACGCCACAATAAGTAAGCCAAAAGGGCATGATGACTGCTTTGGATCCAGAGTGGGACGGATGGGCTAACCAGATCATACCCTGTGTCTTCCCAATTTAAGTAATCAAGGAATAATATTCACAAACTGTTTAAGAAGTAATTAATTCAAGACTCCGCTGCATATGTATAACTTATAAGAAAATACTTTCTGTATGAATTAGTAGGTTTTCCTTGGAGGAGAGTTACTTTTTGGTCCATTTCTGATTTATCTTTTTAATCTGAAATTCAGGCAAACATCTTTGTGCTTATATATTGAGTAAGGGACATTACATTGATCTTTGTAACTCATCACGAGTGTGTGAATGAATGAGGCATATCTCTTGATACTCAACATTATCAACCGCCTGATGTGATGATGACTTTGATTAACTCTTCTAAAACTATCTCCTGTCTTGATCATCTCTGCCTTAGAGCTTTAATCTGGCTATGCTAGCAATGATTCTTGGATTTCTAGAGGAAATTCAAGATTGTGAAAATTTCCTCTTTGAGTGCTTGGTTTGATGCCTTAACCTTGATAAGGTTTGCTGTGATAGAAGCTCTCTTTGTTTGAAACCTTGGGACTCTCCTCCTAGGTATTGTTGAGCTCCTTGTAGATCACCATGCTGAGGCCTCTAGTACCTTGAAGTGTGAATGTTGTCCATCTTCACATCGTTGTCCTCTTGTATCCACTTCCTTGAATCACCATGAGCTGAACCCTTGTATGTCGTAAATCACCTTCAAATGATGAAGTTCTTCCTTTATATTTTATGATTGCTTGCATCCAGCTACTTCATTCTCTTTATCAGCCACCTGCAACATAAACAGAGATACAATCAAACATAATAGATATATTCTGATTTTACAACTCTCTTTCATCTGATACTTCACTCTAAGTGATCTGATTTTAGATCCTTTGGAGGTCTGACTAAGTCTGAGTTTCTTGTGATCAGGTCTGATTTTCTTTAAAAAATGAATAAATTAACCTGTCTCAGATCTGCAAATTACTTCCAAAACAGACTGGTAACTTCAATTAGATCACTCCTTTGATGAAACTATACCTTTATATCAATGCACTCTTGATGTCAATTGCTGATGCTTGTCAAATTGTTGGTGTAGACTTGGTGATCTCCCTCCAATTGGCTGTTTGAACAATCAGCTGATGTTTCATGAAGCAATATCAATACCCTCACTGACTGATTCACCTTAATTCGCTGTTTGGGATCAATGAGTTCGCTGATCAAAGAGGTCAATTCACTGTGAATGATGATCAAGTTCGCTGCCACTAATGAACTGGCCTTAATCTGGATAAAAATCGTTGCCGATTAGGAGTGAATTCGCTCTCTAGCAATGTCAAAAATTGATAATTCGAAATGTCTGGTATGTCAAATTGGAATCGCTGCCTGGAAGAGCCTGTGCAAAATCAATTTTGGGTTTGATTGAATGAAACGATCAAACACAATTTATAGTTACTTGGAAGGAGGATCACAACTCATCACAAGGCTGACTTCTGATTCTACATTAAATGATTTGTAATTAATATCAACAGCCGACTTGAACCTCAAATTCAAAATTTAAATAAAACGTCTCTTGTTTTATGTTGTGAGGGCCCATTCAATGCATCTCTTTACAAAATGTTTTCCTTAAGTCGCACATCTTCATTGCCCAAGGATGGGTGTCATCTATTAAGTCACACTTTTGCTTGATCAAAGGACACTTCATCCTCTTAAGTGACACATTCGCTTGGTCCATGGACGGGTTGAATTCCTCAAGTCACTGATTTGCATGGTCCGGGGACGAATTGAATTCCTTAAGTCGCTGATTGGCTTTATGGGACACCTTTATCCCTTATGTTGCTGTTTTCCTTGATCAAAGAACGGCTTGAATTCCTTATGTCGCTGATTTGCTTGGACAAGAGACGGATGTCATCTCCTTATGTTGCTGACTTGCTTGGACAAGGGACAAGTTCATGAGATGCAATCGGTCTTTGCCAAGGAAGGTCCGCCACAAAACTCTCGAGGAGATGAAATCACATTGAAAAACAAAGCCTCTTAATTCGCTGATTTGGCAAGGCAAAGGAAATACCAATCCTTAATTCATGTCTTTGATGCCCAGCTGGAAATGCCAGGCTTAATTCACTTTCTTTTAGGACCAACAGAAGTGCTGATGTTGGTTTGGTTGAATGGTCAAAGGAAGAGCTCGCCTCCTTATAGGAAATCGCAAGGCTAGTGAAGTGGCATTGTAAATGCCTCAGAAACTTCCGTTCTCTCCTAAAGTTGGTCGGGCCCAAGTAATGCTACGTGGAAGGGGAATTGAAGGGGAATAAAGGTGATGAGTAGGAATAGTACGGTGAAGAAGGGGGAGTGGTAAGGAGAAGCCAAGGGGGTAGGATGGAAGGGATGTGAGGGTAATGACGTGGTGGATAGGAGTTGTTGTCGGGTAATTAAGCATTAAGGTAAATTGTGTTAGCGTCGGCAGTTAACCCATCGGTTGTCGGCAATTGGCACTGGGTAACTGACCAGACTCCTTTATATTGTATCTGTTTCCAGTCTTTGGACATGCTATTGTAGTCGAACATATTGCTATCATTGTATGTACTGGCTTATTATGAATCAATAGAATACTTGTGAGTTCCATATATTCTGTGTACTTCTGTCATTTATGCAATGTCTTAACCTGACACCCTACGGGGAAAACATTTGGCACCGTTGCCTAAGTAAAAACCTGGGAGCAACGGGAAAAGGACGTACTACATGGCACACGGATAATGGGACAACCATTACCAGAAGGAACGAGTGACCCTGATAGAGAACCCGACGAATTGTTCGAGGGGGAAAAGACACTCACGAAGGATTTCTCCTGCATCCTACAGGCGGCAATCAAAACACACATACGGAGGCAAGCCACCGCCGAAAATGTCCCAGAAGATGCTGTGTGGAGTTCACTCGGAGTAAGCCCCACGGTGAATCGGTTGATGAGCCAACTACCTAACCTTTTGGCACAAGGATTTTTGGCTCTCCAGAACCGAAGGGAAGACATCTACCGAGAGAACCGATGGCAGCAAATTCTACGAGAATTTAGGGAGCGCCAAGAAGAGGAGCGCAATACATGAACTCTGACGGTCAGCGAGAATAAATAAGAACACCCCCATTGTAATGAGTATGTTAGTGACATACATTATGTACGAGGGATGAAGTAATAAAAGTTTTTTTGTTTGGATGTGTACATGGTATGTGCTTGCTGTGTACGGAAGTGATTTATGCCCAATATACTAAATAAAGACAAAAATAAAAAGATACAAAGTGACGAATGGGAAGTGGCACAAAGAGCGTAAAATCTCAGACAACAGATAGAACGAAGGCGTAGGCTAAGGCAGCTTGCCGACGGACGACCGGCCGAGGGGTTGCTCGAAGGGAACCCAGGAGGTGTCACGGAGGTTGCGAAGGCAAAGATAGACGGAGAGAATTACACTCTCTACACTGTTGTAGGGTTGCTCGAAGGGAACCTAGAAAAAGTCACGGAGGGTGCCGAAGGAGAACTCTACAGTTCGCCAGAATACCACCATAGGATAAGAAGTCCCGAAGAGTTGGTGGAACAAACAAGGCGAAATCTAAACTTGATCGACGCTACCAAAGACCTCCTAAAGAACTTGTCCATTTTGGAGGACAACCAGAGGGAGACAACCAACCGGAGGGAGACGACCGAAGGTGATGGTACAGCCGAAGGTGCCGAGGGAACACAAGGGTATCGTACGGGAGACAATTTGTTCGGTTCGGGGTTAGCAACCTTCTCCGGAGGACCCACAAGTGGAGGGTCAAGTGCAGGAGGCGGAGGCGACGGATCACCAAGTACAAGCACACAAGGCAACAGAGGAGCAAGACCCAGTGGTGGGATGGCAAGTAAAAAGAAATTGCCAAAGTTTACAGGGGACGGCAAGGAGGACCCAGTATGGCACTGCCGTACATGTGAAACTATTTGGTCCGCCAACGGAGTGACAGACCAAGATGAGTGGGTATAGCAGTTCCCAGCCACGTTACGCGGAGTTGCCATAGATTGGTACTCTGATGCTGACAAGCAAAAAGTGGCCACATGGGCCAATCTACAGAAGGAATTCAAGGAGGAGTTTCGGTTGCTCCGTGATGACAATGAAATCATAGCCGAGATATACAGTACCAAACAAGGTCCCAAGGAGACAGTATGGGCATACAGCCAGAGGCTGAAAGAATTGCTAGGTAAAATGGAAAGCCAACTCGCAGATGGGTTGAAGAAACGATGGTTCATTGAAGGGTTGAAATCCTCCCTACGGAAGAAGATGAAAATTGTACCCTCGACGTCATATGACGACGCCTATAATAGGGCGATGGACCTCGAGAGCGAACACAAAACATCAAAGAAGAAGAAAAGTAGTGAATTCTCATCCGACGACGATGAAGACTCTGACGGGGAAAGCAACAAAGGTGGCGAATCGAGTAAAAAGGTGCACGCGCTCCAAAAGGATATGGAACGAATGCTGAAAGAATTCAAGGCCATGAAGGGGAGTACAAGTAAGACTGAAGAAAACGACGTGTGTTGTACGGACTGTAGGAGTGACAAACATACCAAGGGGTCATGCCCCAAGAAGGCTTTTTGCGACATTTGTCAGATTGCCGAACATTTGACAAAGGAATGCCCCTACAATATGAAAACCAGGAGCCAACAAGTTCTCTTCACGCAAGAGCAACCGACCGCCGGAACTTCGCAAACCGCGAACAATAATGCATTATCTGGCGGATACCTGAACAACCGGCGAGGAGGGAAGACCAATAATAACAATAATAATAGGGGCCGGATCCAATATGATGCGAACGGACGACCAATGATCCAATGTCGAGCCTGCAATCAATAGGGCCACTTTGCAAGGGAATGCACCTCAGAAGAAACTCCACAAAAACTATGCAAATGATGTGGGCCTAGAGACCACGATGATGGAACTTGCCCAAAGTCTGGAGTGAACCTGCTCAACATTGACAGGATAGAGGAACGGGTATTGGCAATCACATGGTCACAAGCAAAGAAGGCCACATACCCGGATCCTCGCACGGAGAAGCAGTGGGCGCTGGAGGCGAAGGCTAAAGTGGCAAAGGAAATGTTGGCACAACGGAACACTCAAGAAGTAGCAAGTACTTCCCGCTCTGAGGCTGAGGAAAATATCCTGAATCAAATGTTGCAGATTGAAGTACCTGTGAAGATGAAGGACCTCCTGGAAACGATGCCGCAATTACGTACGGTGCAAGTAACTCCACAGAGTCGGGTGACCCGGAATATGGATGTTCCTGGCAGAACACCAACATACCCATTGGTCCTAACACTATACAGTGGTCGGCACCCGGCGGTGGTAGAAATGGGAATACTTGGCACCATTTTGACCGCCACCATTGTCGACGGTGGGTCAGGAGTGAATGTGCTTCCGGAAGAAACCTGGAAGAAGCTTGGCAAGCCAACGCTGTGGCCGTCAACCTTCAACCTTCAACTTACTAGGAGCAGATCAACATGGTATCAAACCCCTTGGAACGCTCATGGCGCAACAAGTGACCATCGAGACACAACCATTTGTCCTCTACTTCGTGGTGATTCCCCTCACGAAGAAAGGATACGACGCCATTCTTGGCAAAGGGTGGTTGGTGGTGGCTAGAGCGAATCACAACTGGAAGCGTAACACGCTGTCCATGGAGAAAGTCGGGCAAAAATTTATTATCGACCTGCAAACACAACTCGTGAGTGAAGAACTCGCGTCAAAATCAGAATCAGACGGCGAGGGCGGAGTTGAAAAAGTAAAGTACGGAAGGGAACTGGATGAGGAAGGCGTCCTAGGAATCCAAGGATGTTCGGAAGATGAGGCCGACTACCTTAATGGGCTCTCCCACTGGCAAATGGAAGACTACGAGCTGCTGTATGGGTGCAACATGTTGGAGGTTGACGAGGAGTCGAACGAAAATGAATTTCCGCCAACATACGGGGAATACACGGAAGGGGATGCTCCTGTCAACAAGACACCAGCACATAGGTTTGACATGACGAAACCAATCCGATACAAAGAGTCTGTAAAACCTACAAAGCTCGGCACAGAAGCAGAGCCAAGGAACATCCTGGTTGGCGACGACTTGAATCCAGTCCTGAAAGCCGCCGCGTTTAAAATATTCATGGAATACAAGGATGTATTCGCCTAGACGTACAAGGACCTCAAAGGGGTGCCACCAGAACTGTGCGTACACCAAATTTCACTCGTACCTGGGGCCGTACCTATACGGAAGAGGCCATACAGAATGAATAAAACTATGTTGCGAGAGTGAATGATGAAATCGAGTGTATGCTCGAAGCCGGGATTATTTTCAAAGTGCAGACCAGCGAGTGGGTATCGCCCATAGTGATATCCCTTAAAAAGGAGGCAAACCAGATCCGAATCTGCGTGGATTTCAGATGCCTTAATGCGATCACCATAAAGGACCCGTTTCCAATACCATTTACGGATAGCATCTTGGAGGAAGTGGCCGGTCATGAAATTTATTCATTTATGGATGGATTTTCTGGGTATAACCAGATATCCATTGCCGAAGAGGACAAATTAAAAACGACCTTCATAGTGGAAGATGGCGTGTACGCGTATAACCGAATGTTGTTCGGGTTATGCAATGCACCAGCAACATTCCAACAGATAATCCTTTACATATTTGACAAGATGTCAGTAGGGAACTTCAGGGCGTTCCTTGACGACTGGTCCATCTACAGTAACCAGGATGCACATTTGGCCGCACTTGGCAAATGCATGGAGAGATGCAGGCAAGCCCGCCTAGCACTCAATCCCAAAAAATACAGATTCAAGGTGCCTCAAGGGAAGCTGTTGGGACACATAGTGTGTAAGGCTGGCCTCAAGACTGACCCGGACAAGATTCGGGTGATAGTGGAAATGGAGGCACCGGCAGATGTCAGGGGAGTCAAATCCTTCCTAGGACACATAGGGTATTACAGGCGGTTTATCAAAAATTTTGCTCAAGTATCGTGCCCTCTGGACAAGCTGACGAGGAGAGGTGAACGGTATGCATGGGGGACGGCTCAGGAAGAGGCCTTCCAAGAACTGAAGTCACGGTTGGTAGGTGCGCCAATCCTGATGCATCAAATTTTGCCATAGGGGCCACACTAGCGCAGGTTGGCGATCACAGGCTAGATCACCTGGTATACTTCACGAGCAGACTCCTGTCAAAAGCGGAAAAAAACTATAGTACGACAGAGAGGGAAGCCTTGGGGATGGTGTACTCCGTCCAGAAGTGTAGACATTACTAACTGGCAACGCTGTTCACATTCTATGTGGACCACCAGGCGTTAATGTACCTGGTGAATAAGCCAATCATTCAGGGGCGAATCAGCCGATGGCTACTGCTGCTACAAGCGTTTACATTTAACACTATTGTACGACCTGGGAAAAGCCATGTGATAGCCAACCAGCTATCTAGAATCAAGTCAGGGGAACCGAGGAAAGGAGTAAATGAAGACTTCTCGGACGCCCACTTATTCCGCATTGTCGTCCTTCCTGCCTAGTACACAAGCATCAGGGAATATCTGTCGACATCACAATTACCTATAGGGATGCTACCAGGGGAGCAAAGGAAGCTCATACTAAGGAGTAGGACGTTTCAACTCATTAATGGCCTTTTGTATAAAATGGGACCTGACCAGGTCCTATGGCGATGTGTCCTGGAGGACGAAATTCAAGGTGTTTTACGGGAAGCACATGAAGGCCCGACAGGAGGGCACATGGGGCCCGACACCATGGCTAGGAAAGTTCTATTGGCAGGGCTATGGTGGCCGACACTGCACAATGACACTCGAGAGTGGGTGACGAGTTGTGACACGTGCTAACGGGCGGGGAGGCCGCTGAAGAGGGATTTTATGCCCCTCAACCCATCCAATGCCTAGGAACTATTTGAACGATGGGGGTTGGATTTCATCGAACCTTTGAAGGCAAGTCGAGCCCGATGGTGCAGATACATCGTCGTGGCCACAAAATACTTGACCAAGTGGGTCAAGGCACGGGCTTTGCCAGACAATTCGGTCGTCAGTACGGCGAGGTTTATCTACGAGCAAATCATTACACGGTACGAGATTCCAATCCAATTGACGAGTGACCGGGGAGGACATTTTGTCAATCACATAATCTGGTTGCTCACGACGGAGTTCAAGATATTCCACTCCTTATCAAGCCCCTACTATCCTCGGGCAAACGGGCAAGCCGAGGCGACAAACAAAATAATCGTCTCTGTGATTTACAAGTCTTGCGGAGTGGAGAAGGAAGATTAGGAGGAACGCTTACCGTCGGTACTGTGGGCGTACCGGATGACGTATAAGGTCACCACAGGACAGACCCCCTTCCAGTTAATGTTTAGGCAGGAAGCGGTGGTGCCAGTGGAATTTATGGTACCGAGTCTTCGGATCGCCGTTGACAACGGACTAGGCGACATGGAGAGTCTCTGGGAGCGGTTGTACGCCTTGAACAAATTGGATGAGCGACGAATGATGGCTCAGTGGGCGACGGAGACGGCATAGCAGAGGTGGAAAACGTGGCACGACAAACACCTGCGAAGAATGCAGTTTACTCCTGGAAAACTTATGCTGAAGTTTAACGGACACAAAGAAATAAAGCTTGGCAAGTTCAAGGTAAAGTGGTTGGGTCCATTTAAGGTTCGTGAAGTCGGCGCGAACGGAGCCATTAAACCATGGATGCTCGACGGCAAGGAAATAACCAAGGTAGTCAATGGCTCGAAATTGAAGGTGTACCGGGAACGACGGGAACGCCCAGACCATGAAAAAGACCGTACGATTCATCGATATAGGAAAAAAAAAAAGGGGAATCGTACGAAGACAAATTAATCCATGGGAAAGAGAAAAGTCCGTAGGGTTTTGAATTGACGAAGTTTTGATCTATAGGTCCATATTCCGAAAGAGGTCAAAACTTGCCACGCCGTACACACTACGACAGCCATACCACCATAACGGAATTGGCTATACGCGTACCACAGGAAACCAAATTCAGTTGATGGAGCAGGCAACTAGAAAGTTGAAGAAATTAGATTGGCGAAGGAGGCTACAGGAAACTCAGGGAGAACAACACGGAAAGGATTCTATGAGTGATCAGCAGGATGCGAAGGGGAAGGTCGTGGTGCAAGTTGCACGCACGCACAAAGTCACGCCGGACACTGTGACGTTTGAGGGACTAGCTGGCAATACGTGCAGACAATGGTGGGAAACGGCCCTAACCCCAGCCGACATTGAGGTCAAAGTAGCCCTTGCCAAAGCATGCGTCCATGATGCAGTACAAATGCCCATCTTTTCTATTAAGGAATTTGAACAATGCTTGCATACTATGAACAAAACCTATGATCCAGAGTTGCGTACGTCGTCATTTAAGTTTCAGCATACAGATATCATAGTTTCTTTCAATCCGGATGATTTCGAGAGGGTTTTTGGCATTCCGGATAAAGGGAGAAAGATTGACAAAAATACAACAAAGATGTCCCAAGAACGGAAAACGCAACTATTAAAGAAATGTGTCGGGATGACTTGACGACAACGGACTGGGCAAGGATTCTCACACCGTAGGGCGGAGGGTTAAAGAAAACATTACTGGAACTTGGCATCTGGCAGTGCTTGCTCGATTTGATGCAGAGTTGATTAACTGGCGCAAGTAGGGCGTCAGATGCAACGGTACCTATGATTGCACTGATGCAGGGCTTGAAGAAAGGTACGGTATATGATTGGGCGAGTTTGTTGTCGAATAGAGCCCGCGATTTCCTGATGCTGAAGCACAAATTTTTTTACATGTCGTGCCATGCCATCAGGTTGTTTTTGGACTCCATACGAGTACAGGTACCAGCCAATCTGAAAGGGTGGCGACCACGAGACTACATTGATTCCTTGCAGCCAGCTATTTTCTATTGGACAGAGTTGGACGCACTCACGGCTAGTGGAGAGGGTCAGACCAGCAGGAAGAGAAGAAGGCAGGTTCCGGTGGTGGTGTCAGCAAGTGACACCGACTCAGGACAGGCACAAGCAGAGAGTAGTGCAGACGAGAGTGTGGAGTCCGAGGAGACATCGAGGTGTTCTGGAGGGGACACTACTTTCCGACTCTCGGAGCTGGCCGAAGTAGAGGTGGCGACAAGGACCCCTGGTGCGGAAGAGGGCGGTTGCGCAGTATCTTTTGGCCAGGTACCACGCGGAACCCACAGGCTGCCAGCAGGGGAAGTGGCACGACCTCCAGGAGAGGGGGTTTGGGCAAGGCAGTTGCTATTCACACCAGCATTCCTGCACGTGGATGGGGAATTGAAACCACTTTCCTCATCTGGGGTGATCACGAGAGTCCTCCCTAGGGTGGCCATTCCAGCATTCGGGCAGAGGCATCCTTGTCCTATAATGCAGACACCTGCAGTGACCACCACTCCTTGTATTCCAATGCCCTCATCTGTCACAGAATAGGAAATAGGGACGCAAGGCATGGGGCAGGCAAAGGACAATGGGGAAGCAGTGGGGGACACAGACACATGGTTGGACCGGTATGCCGCCACACCCATAGTTCTGGTAGGGCCACCACCTGCTACACCTCGCCATCCTACACAAGATGAGGTAGTCGAGTTGGTGGAGCATCCTGCAGAGCTGGTTTTGCCCACTAGTGGCCAAGAGGAGATACCTTCACAGATGGGCCTTCAGGGCGGAGGTGTAGGGAGGACCCAGCCTACTGCCGTAGCACTATTTTTTGTCGAGATGGAGGGTGCAGTTCAACGGTTGGCAGCCTCCACAGTTGAGGAATCCATTGTTCAGCCAGCCTTGGAGAGCCTACTTAAGTTTGCTACTACGGGGGTAGGAGAGGCATTCCAGAGGTGCTTTGAGGCACGGGGATGGCCAACCGTAGACCTACCTGAGATGAGAGCAGAGTGGCAATTTCAGGAGGTGGCCGAAGAGAGTTGAGTGCAGACTTTGGTGAAACAGATTGAGCAGGCTGTGTGGGATGGCTATTACCGACTCCGGGAGGCTCAGATCCAGGCAGATAGAGTTGCGGAGCTAGCCGCTCGCATCCCGTCGTTGGAGACGGAGTTGGCCCAACAGCAGGCCCGAGCCAACCGTGCGGAGGAGGCTCTGGATACGGTGCAGAGAGAATTGAGCTCTGTGAGAGTAGCACTGGTGGCTGAGTCAGAGATGAGGACCACGGCAGAGACCCGCGTTACCAGCCTTGCCGCAGAGTTGGAGGCGAAGCAAAAGGAGCTCATGGAGGCTGTATTCAGGGTGAAGCGATCACGGGAGCACCAATTGGTGGCTAAGCGGGACCTTGCTTATCGAACTAATCAGGTGATGCGGTTGCGAGCGCAGTTGTCTTCGACATCAGCGGCCCCTTCTTCTTCAGGGATGCCCTCTTGCCCTCCCTAGTGATTTGTTGTTTTGGGTTTCAGTTTTGCTTGTACATCATTCCCATTTTGCTTGTTTGTCGTCTGGAGACGACATTTCTTTTTGGGGGGGATGATGTTGTCGAGTAATTAAGCATTAAGGTAAATTGTGTTAGCGCCGGCAGTTAACCCGTCGGTTGTCGGCAATTGGCACCAGGTAACTGACCAGACTCCTTTATATTGTATCTGTTTCCAATCTTTGGACATGCTATTGTAGTCGAACATATTGCTATCATTGTATGTACTGCTTATTATGAATCAATAGAATACTTGTGAGTTCCATATATTCTGTGTACTTCTGTCATTTATGCAATGTCTTAACCTGACACCCTACGGGGAAAACAGGAGTTAGGAAAGGAAGTAAAGGGGGTAAGGAGGTGGTGAAGGTGTCGGGAAATAGGGAGGCATAAGGATAAAGGGAGGCTATGGCAAGGAGGGGTATAGGGGGTGTAGGCTAGGATAGGATCGGGGTAGGAGGAAGTAAAGGAGTTGAAGGTGTGTAGTGGAAGGGTAGGCTAGGATGGGATTGGGGGTATGCTCAGAGAAGCAAGGGGTAAGTGATGTGAGACGAGTGTTAGAGGGTGTAGGAAAGGGAGGTATAAGGAATGGGAGAAAGGTATGAAGTGGGGTAAGATGGAAGGAAGGAAGGTGAGAGATAAAGGAAAGAAACTGTGTAGGTATGGGTGCTAGGAAGTGGGAGGAATAAAGTAATGGAATAAAGTAATGGAGGATGAAGGGAGATGTAGGTGAGGTGGTAATGATAGGTGAAGGTAGAGAAGGGTAGGAAGTGGAGGAAAGGGAGGAAAGGGAGGGATGATGAACGAAAAAGGGGGGAATGGTGAAAGGAAAGGGAGTTGGGAAGATGGGAGAAGCTGAAGGAAGATGCAGGGATAAGGGATGGAACATATAGGATGGAGGAAGAAGGATGGGTGGAAGGTGAAGGATATGGGATGAAATGGAAGTGAGGGGAAGATGGGAGAGGGTGAAGTGGAAGGGATGAATGTCTTGGGAAAGATGATTGAGAGGAAAGAAAGTCAAGAGAAGATGGAAGGAAGCGGGAGTGACAAGCGACGCTGGATAGAAGTGGAAATTATCGGAGTTTGGGCATCCACTGGGAGAGGCTAGTCGGAGGCTTAGGAGGCTAAAGGAAGTGTTGTCAATGCCTTGGTTGGGCAAAGGAAATGGTGACAATGCCTTGGTTGCTGATCTAGACAATCAAAGGAAATCTGCATGCCTTAGCCAAATTTAGCATTTCGTTTCATTAAAGCAAGCAGAAGATGTAAATCATCCATTTCGTAAGCTCTAAAAACTGACTGACCTCACTTTATCTAGAGAGACACACTTGACTTGATCAGCACTTAAACCAGCTATACCTCTTAAAAATGAAAGGCTGATAGCTAAAGACTCTACAACTATCCTAGAAAATGAAAAGAGTGGGGGTACCCATTTTCAATGGGACAATGTGTGGAAACATCACAACAAGAAGGATAGCTTCATTACCCAACATCGTGTTGGATGGCATTCAGAAGGATTACGACAAACTTGGTCATATCCATTTTTTTTGCAAAACTATGGAAGGTCTCAACAGTAGGCTCATGTTGCAGAGCATTCTAAAGAGGAGTCAGCCTTTTATGCATTTGTGGCCAAATGACATGCTGATTATGTTGTCTTCTGTAGGATAGAACGTAGGATGACCATTAAGGGAGGGTATTAAAATAATATTGTAATGTTTCTATAATGGTCATCTTAGCCTTAGTCATTTTGTTTCTTTTTAGAATGTTTGTTTCGTGTTTCTATTCTCGATTGTTTCCGTTATGGAAAATCATCTTGTATTCTCTATTCAAGGAGCCTATCGTCTCCTTTTGTAATTATTAATTTAATCAATGATATGTGCATTCTTTACCAACTACAAGCAACTGCATATTAAATGAGTGTCAAGTTACCACAAGATGCAATATGATCATAGGATGAATGATTAAGTGCCTTGACAATTAAATTCAAGTTATTTGAGGGGCAAGTTGTTCTTGTTAGACTCAATTAAATGCAAGTTCTTTGACGTGCAAGTTACTCTCTTTAGCCTCAATATTGCAACCGCTTCACTGAAATCAAACAATGACTTCCTATGGCCTTCCATTAAAAGGCTTGTCATTTTGGTTTTTGCATAATGATCAGAAACCATATATGGTTTACAAAAAGTCATAAAAGACTATGCAATGGATTCATGGAGAATCAAAGACAAGCCTTAAAAAGGTGTTTCTTTGAATAAGAGTTTATTAAATTATCTTCCTTTGAAATAAAACCACCATAGGTGAATCTATATCTAAAAAGAAATCAAGGTTCATAAAGAAAGGAATACATCACAAAATTAACAAAATTTAATGCCTTTGCACTAGTATGAACTTAAAAAGGACGTCATAAATCACTACCATTCTATCGCTCATGCAAACACTCCCAATATCTCAAACATACATTTTGCTTCACAAATGATTTGTGTTGTCTAACTTGCAACAGAGTTCTTTATTGTAACGTCCCCTTTCCCAAATGCCCTAGTTTTTCTCTAAAATCCCAAATTTCATTCAAATAAGAAACTTTAAGATGATTAAGATAATGTTCCTAACCCTAGTAGGAAAGTTCTTGATTGAGAACCCTCAATCATGTTAGATATAAGATCAATCTTTCCTACTAGGGTTAGGAACATTATCTTAATCATCATTGTAGTTTACATAATGTGCATGCGGATTCCCTTCAGGCTCTACCCAAACAACCCACTGTCATTATGGAGCAACACTTCGGATATCATACAAGGCCCCTCGAGCCGTTCCATCCAGCCCAGGAGCATAGGTCATTCAACCTCCCAGCCCCACTTGGGATGTCTCTACTAGAATGGCTTCCTACCTACTTGCATTCCTCATATCTCCCCTCCAAAATGGGACAGCAGATTGACTGAAACTATATATATATAGACATATACATATATACATCTACATTTGCATACACACACACACACACACACATGATAGAAATATATAAATATATATATTAACAATAATTTTTTAATTACATCTATTTCTATATGGATGAAAAAATAGCAAAATCAGTAAGATCATGGTCCATGCATTATGCATCAGACCGAAACACTCATATAATGCACAGTGACTGTATGCTGCAAATTATTCATTTATTCAGATTCCTACTTGATCTTTTTCTCTCTTTTTCTTCTGATTGATCTGGCATATGTATTTGTTTTGATCTCTTCTTATTCACATACCTGTTGATGCGTCTGAAATCGCATTGCTGCAATCTCCATACGGCCAACGCAGAATAGAATAAACTTGCTGAGTATCTTATCCTCTCTTGAGATAAGGAAATCCCTAATGCTATTTCTTACATTTGATCAAAGGGGACGACCTCAAGGTTTCGTTTGTCAGGTCTTGACTGCGGGATTGCTCAGTGGTTTGATGTGTTTTTTGCTGGAAACACAAGGGGGACTTACGGTGAGATAGGCGATTGCTAGATGAGTTCCCCAAAACTTTAATGGTCTTGCTTATCAAGTGGTTTAAGTTGGGTTGATACTGCCTTCAATGGGATTGTGGGTTCTCTTGATAAAAAGGAAAAAAAAGGGAAGGATAGGGAAAGAGAGATACATAAAATATAAATTTTAACTAAGATAGCAGATTCAGTAAACAAACGGACACCTCCAAATAACTAAATTAAGCATTACCAGCGATTTAAGCACAATACTTGCATCAATCTAGTGCGATCTTCAAAGGAAAGTAGGATTTTCATGCTATCAAATACAACATTAGAACTTTTACATTCATTCAGTGAGCATTCAATAACCGAACTAAGCATGTGAAAGGTTCAGATTAACCATGCAGAAGGAAAGACAATCAACCATTCCCTAATGGTATGAACAGCGAGGATTCTATCAGATGTCTACTTAGAAAATGCTATATGAAGGAAAGAAGCATAACTGAAAAATTCAAAAATAATGAAGAAGGAGACCATGCACTCACAAGGAAACTTGAAAACAGTCTTAACTTTGCATTAAATCTTGTAAATTTCGTCTGAGCTTTCGCAATAATCCAAGAACTTCTTACAAAATGAGGGAAAACCAGTCCCTTAAATAGGCTTCAAAAATGGATGGATGGCCAAGATCTAATCTAAACAAGTGGCCCAGATTCATCCATAAAACATGGCTGCCCATACCCATAAATGGGAGGCAAATATCAACAACCATCCCAAAGGGAGTAATAACTACCCAAAAAGGCAATTAGAACATATCCAAAAATAATCCCAAAAAGGTGCATACATAAAGTTTTACATTTTAGTTGACTTGGAAGTCAAACATGACCTTTTGGCCAAAAAGTGCATTTTCAAGATTTATAAGGAAAAAACACTTTCTAGGAAAGCACTTTCTCTTTTCCATTTGTAGATTCCTTTTCCAAGAACTCATCTTCACTATGCAAATATTCCTGCCAAAGATCACGCCCTGCCGCACGCTCCTCACGAACATACTCCTAGAACCTGATGCATAATTGGAATAGCAGACTAAATGGAGGCATAGGAGGATGGCGAATTTTATATTGCATGCCCTCGAGATATTGGTCCACGTGCTTCAAACCATCCTTCCAGCTGGAACGATTACGCTCGAAGCACAGCATGTCTGACTGGAATTGACTAGCAAAACTTGGGTCCTTAACGGAATAGGTGATCCTATCCGTCCCTAGTCTTTCTTCCCAGTCTGGCCGTATCACTTTATTGGACAGGGCATTTTGCCATCCCGAGACCATTGATCGGAGGATAATTTTGCTGAGTTCTTGCATGGTGTTCAGAATTGTCTCGCACGCATCATGTTCTTTATCAATGATTTCTCTTGTGTCATTCTTCATGGTGATAGTCATTCTCTTGTGTGTTTGTCTTTTGCTCTCCTTCAACAGTAGAGTCATCTTTGGCAATGTTATGGAGCAGCAGTTCATGGCGACTCTGTTGGGTGGGTTCATGCACTTTGATCTCCTGGATGGATGCAATTTCCCCTTCCTCAATTTGGTTACCCGGCTCAGCTGGTTCAATAGCTATTAGCTCAGCTTCTAGCATGTCGGGTGCGGGAGGATCATCAGCTCCAAATGCATCGATGTCACTCTAGGAAGGAGGAGCAGGTATATAATCCAATTCTACTACATCGTCGGACGAACTGGGGTCCTTTGATGATGAAGTGGCCTCTGGTCTTCTTATAGGAATCTTTTCTCTTCTTGTTCTCTTGGACGTCCGAGTACCTCTGTAAGCCTTAGCTTTCTTTCTCTTTTCAGGTTTCTCACTTTCTTCTCTAGCTGCACTGGAAGTTCCCTCATCTTCGGAGGACTGAGAAGCTGCCCATTAAGTGGTAGGTGAACTGGACTCCCTCATGAATTAGTCTTTCAATCTGCTGATGCAGCCATAGGTCTGTATATCTTGTTGGGGCTGCCATGACTGCCTCAAAATCAGTGATAGGGTCCTGTGACCAATCAACGTCTGGCAGAAGATGCCTCATTGCCCCAAATTCCCAGACTTGCAGACAATTCCCTGAATCTGTGAGTTGATCCGAGACCCGACGGTATTCAAAGAGTCGCATTTGCTGCACACTCAGCCTTGAATATTCACGCCTCCGGACCTCATAGTCATCAGAGCAGTTTTTCCAATAATCTTCAACTGATTCCTTTGCTCTGTACCGCCTGCCATAGGCTCTCTTTGCCAGATTATCGCGATCAAAGCACTTCCTTGGAAAATGCTCTTGTAGGCCATAGGAAGCCAGCTCTGCGAAGGATTCCTCTGCTAGGGTGGGGGTCTTCAAATGGACATCTTGGTTGCCTATAATCATGGGGAACGCGAATCCAGCCTGCTTGCTATCTCTGAGTAAGATACAGGCCGGACGTGACTGCCTTGCGACCTCCATAAGAACTATCTTGTCGGTTGGGTACCGTGGAAGTCGGAGAGGGGCACCATCAAAGCCCGCTATTCGGATATAGGAGAACCTTGGGAACTGGATGAACCAGGCTCTGTATCTCTATACTAGAATAGTAGCTTGCTCCGAGAGCCTTATGTGTAATCCTCCCTACATTAGCCTGACCAGGCGCATTGTGAAGGCGTCTTTAACGCGCTCATACTAGCCAACTGCATAAGTCGGGTTGTTCTTTTCTCTCTGAGCTATATCTTGATAGTGAAGCTGTGGGTAACAATCATATACCTTTACTTGACCAGGCCCATTCCCGATTTCACCTTTCATTATCAAACCTGGCGTGGCTGGTTCTTGGCGAACATGTAGACCAAATAGGAGGTCATAGTAGGTACTTTTTGCTCTCGAGTTCAATTAGCTGAGTGTGGATGTTGTCGCTTATGATCTGGGCCCAGTCAAACTTACACTTCCCAGCGAAGACTTGCTCTGTGAAATAAAACATCCACTCTTCAAAGTAGTTGGATTTAGGAAGTCCCATAACCCTGTTGAGTAATGTGACCATATCCCCATGCTCATTGTGAAAGTCACTTCTTGGGGTCTTTTTCCCAATTCTGGCGCTTGGAGGCCTTCTCTCCTTGTACCACTTTTCGTTGAACAGTGTTCTGCATCTGGCCGGATTCATATCATATGCCCCCTGTGCTTCGTCTATAGTCGTGGCCGTAGGATTGTTTGGGAAGGGAATGTCGAATGCGTCGCCAATGGCCTCAGGAGTGAAGTTGGCGAGGATCATATTCTCGAGGAGCACCAATCTAGAACCTGGCTGATAATGTCAGGCAGCCTCTACCACTAACTCATAGTTTTGTACTGCTGCCTCTACCACTAACTCATAGTTTTGTACTGCTGGAGGAAATCCCGCCGCTTGGGCGATGCCACTTTCCACCATCTCTTTGGGCTTGCCATATGCGTTAGGGGAGAAGACCCGATTCCTGAAGTCTTGGATATCAATATGGCCTAGGTCGGTATCACCGACACTGTCCCAGATGCTTTGAACCTTTGACTCCCTCAATCCCCCTCTTTGATATTGGTACTTCATCTTTTCGACTTTGCGTGGGATATCTGGTTTGGATGCTCGCGATGTCTCGGCTATAGCAGGCATTTTTGATGATTCCACCGCCGATTTAGGCATTTATCCTGCATAGCCGAACGTGGATTACGGGGCGATATAAAAGAAGTAAGGCGGGTTAGAGAATAAGCCAGCATAAGGATTAATTCAAAATTTGGATTGCAAACAGTGAAATATTGCTAACTGAGAGCTTGGTTGAGCAAAACATTTATTCACGAAGCTTTTGATCGCGAATTTAAACTTAAGCATTTTCGGGATTAATTTTCAAAAGGGACAAAGCTCGGAAAATTCTCCTAAGTTTGAAAATGCAATTCCTAGCTGATTCTTAGGAGCAAATCCTAATTTCGATTGCTTTGCATGACGTTTTAATAATCGGAAAAAAGATGCGAATTTGAAGATTTAAGGCTAAGCATTTTAATCACTTTTGCACAGGCATGCATCCAATTTATAAATATTTCAGATGATCAAGAGAGGTAGAGCGTACTTACCTGGTGAAAATGGATGGCCAGAAACTGCCCGATTTGTTGTGCAAGAACGAATGGATAGTTCTGCAAATTTTGAATTCCAACGTTTATCTCTCTAATTCAAATTTTTGCGGCTGTTGTTTGAAAAGAATTTGCAATCTTGAGTTTTAGACTAATCGATTTTACCTTTAGGCGAAATGACAATTTGAACTTGGACGCTTGGAAGGGTTTATGTCAGTGTTTTACCTTGGATGCAAATTATGCTTTGGCTCCCCCTTCAAAACCCTACGCGATCCTCCCTCACGCGAACTTCGGTGGTATGGGGGGGTTTTTGTAGACTTTTAAACTTCACACTTCGTCTCCCAAATCACAAACTTCGGATGCCTTTGCGTTATGAGGTTTATTGCACTTTCTACGCTGTGATCTTCGGAGGAATGGAGGATTTGACCAATTTCCAATTCCTCATTTTTGCCCTATGCGTCGCGATTTTGATATTGATGGCGAACTTCGGACCATTTGTAGTTTTCGCCAAAATTGACCCTTGCTTCTTCGCGTCTATCCTCTAGCTCGCGACTTCGTTGGAATGGAGGATTTTGAAACCTAAACTGCGTTTTTACCTTGGAGAACTTCGGCGCTTTATCTTTTCGGACTTTTCAGACGTTTTGGCGATTTTCACACAAACTTCGGATCTTTGAACGTTTTTGCCAGTTTTACAAATTCTCCCATTTTGCCCTTAGGGTCCGAAATTCGGCCCATAAGGCGATTTTGGCAACTTTAAACTTTTTGAGATTTTAATCTCAGGGTCCGAAATTCGGCCCTTTGGGCGATTTTGCCAACTTAAGTGAAATTTCGGACCTTTGAAAACTTTTGCCAGTTTTTTACGAATTTCGAACCTTTTGAGGTTTTTGGCAACTTTAAGTGTTTTTTTTCGAACCTTAGACCAATTTTGTCAACTTCTACAAATTTCGGACCTTAGGCCCATTTTGCCAATTTTCGGAGCTTTCAACGATTTTGTCAATTTTTAAACTTTGAAATTTCGGCCCCAGGGTCCGAAATTCGGCCCTTTGGGCTATTTTGCCAACTTTTGCAATTTCGGACCTTTTGGAGATTTTGCCAACTTTCTTTTTTTTGGCATTTCGGCCTTAAGGTCCGAATTTCGGCCCTTTTGGCCCTTTTGGCCCTTTTTTAAACTTTTCGAAATTTCAACCCCAGAGTTTGAAATTCGGCCCTTTGGGCGATTTTGGCAACTTTGGCATTTTGCAAGGAAATTTGCTCCTTCTCCACCAACTGGCGAAAATCGTCATTCGTTCAAATCTTGTAAACTTCGTAAAAACAAACCTCATGCAATTTATCTCATCGCTCTTATGCGAAAAACGGCAACTTTGGGTCCTCGTGCGACCTTCAGACGCGTTGTCCTTTGCTTGGCGGGCTTCGCCAACCTCTATCATCTTACGCCCATTCAAGGCGATTTCACAATTTTGAACAATCTTTTGGAATTTGTGCCCGAGGGCTAGACTAGCCTAATGGAATCACTGGCTTCTCTTCTTTCAACATCATCACTTCATGAACCAGTCGCGGGCTCGCTCGAAACGACGTGAGACACTCTACGTGAAACTCAACAGGGCGAAGACGAAAGGCTCAAAAAGGGAAGGGGGACCTTGTCGGCGACAGGGAGCGTGTGCAATGCACAACAAATGGCGACTCTGCTGGAGAAATGCTCCCACTCATTTCGAGGATGCAAGTCCGGATCGAACCCAGGATCTCTTGGTTAACCACCACAATTCAGACGAGAAAAGGCCTTTCAAAACGAGATAGTGTCGAGGGTCAAATCTAATCACACGCAAATCGGATTAACTAGTGTGTGCAAGTGGAGTTTATTCCAGCCTAGAAAAAGTTGAGGCATCAATGTTTCACAATGTCGAGATGCCCAACGAGCTGATACTTCAAAGCAACCTGGATAGAGCCCCGCTGCCAGCAAACGTTCATAGCCCCGACGGAGTTATCGCCCGTTAGCTCACAGAGATTGCTCTGTTTCCGGCAAGAAGGTTTTACTTTTTGCTCTGTACCGACAGAGATGCCTGCATTCCCATTTGCCAATCTTATGCCTAATATCAAATTGATTTCAAAATGTCTTTACTCTTGATTCTTTCCTCTTCTTCTTCTTTTTTTTTTTTTTGGCATGGCAGGCAATGAAGCCTACGCGGGATTGAGCGTAACAATGGTCGCTGAAGCATAGCCTCGGACTTTTCATCGATGTAGTGTCCCTTTGATTAACAACTAATTGTATGCGATTTTAAAATGTGTTTGTGCAGTAATCACGATATCGGGGATAGGTTTTGACAAAAACAAGATCTTGCAAAGAAAGGTCATCTAGATTAATCCGACCTCATCATGGGGTGCTCCATCAATCAAGAGTCCTCCCAGAACTTGGATCCTAGAAGTAGAAGGTTACAGAAATCTAGCATCGCACCAAAATCGTGCACGACATAAGCCTCCTTTCAAAATTGACAAAGGTCCCAAAACAAAACAGGAAAACAAGAAACTAAACTAAAACAGGAAACGAAAACTAAGCTAAAACAGGAAACGGAAAACTAAACTACCATATACAGGGGAAAGGCTTCGAGAAACCTAAGGCTGGAAATAATGCTTGAGGAATTGACCGTTCACAGGCAAGGGGACGTCCTCACCTGTTAGGGTCCTGAGTCGAAATGCATTCTCTCCCAAAATTTCAAAAATCTGGAAAGGACCGAGCCACAGATTATCAAATTTAGCGTGCTCTCCTTTCCGCTCATAACTTTGTCCCAACAAAGGACAAGGTCAAAAATGTGGAAGGCCTTCACTTTTGCCCTTTGGTCAAACCAACGTTTGACCACTTCTTGGTGTTTGGCGAAATTTTCTATGGCGTTGTCTCTCTTTTCTTCCAAATACAGCAGTTGGGACAACCGGGCCTCTACGGCGTTGTTGATTTCTACATATTCTCTCAAGAATTGCAAGGTTGGTATTCTCAATTGTATAGGACAGATGGGGTCGAGGCCATCTACCAAATGGTATGGTGAAGTTTTGATGGCGGACTTACATCTGGTGCGGTTTGCCCAAAGGGCAAATCGGAGTTGGGTGTGCTAATCTTTCAGATTCTTGTCTAGAAGTTTTTTGATCACTTGCAGCAAGTTCTTGTTAGTGGATTCTGCTAAACCGTTACCTTGGGGATAGTAGTTAGATGAAAATTTTAGTGTAATCCTGTAATCAAAGGCCCAATTTGAAAATTTTAATGATGCAAATGTAGAATCGTTATCACAGACTAAAGCATGAGGACAACCAAAACACGTGATAATGTTTTTTTCTAGGAATTTAATAACAGCATCAGCATTGCATTGCTTCAAAGATTGAGCTTCAAACCACCTCGTACAATAATCAGAAGCGGTTATAATGTACCTGTGTTGCGCAGAGGAGGGCGGGTTTGATCGTACCTATGAAGTCGAGCGCCCACTGGCCAAACGGTTTTACCTCTATGACTGGTCGGACTGGCATGGCTGGGGTTCGCTCCTTAGTTGCGGATACTTGGCAAACATGGCAGATTTTCGCATGTTCATGGGTGTCCCGGAATAAGGTAGGCCAATAATAGCCTGCCCTGAGGATTTGGTGGGCTGTTGCTAAGCCTGACCCATGGCCTGTCCCAAACTTAGTATGGAACTGCTCTATAATTTGGCATGCTTCATCTCTGAAGGCCAAACAGGGTGCATACCCAAATCCCCACACGGAGACAGCGAGAGTGTGGGAAGCAACAGACGAGATCACAAAGGAAATGGCCGCACAAGGACAAAACAGCAACCAGACCTCAAATCCGCCATGAACGAGGGGAGAAGAGGAAATCTTATGGCAAATATTGCAAATGGAGGTACCCGTGAGAATACAAGACCTCCTGGAGACCGTGCCGCAGTTAAAAACGGCTATCTTAAACTTTGTACCCTCACAAGTGAAAATGAGGGAGGTCGTGAGCCCCACAGCCGACCCTGCATTAAGGGAGGTCCTAAGCCCCACGATCGACCCCATGTTGTTGGTAGTCAACAGCGGACACCAAACGGCGGTGGTAGAAATGGGCATACTGGGAACTACCTTGACAGACACTATTGTGGATGGAGGGTCAGGAATAAATGTGCTCCCAGAAGCCACATGGAAAAAACTGGGAAAGCCTACGTTGTGGCCCCCCATGTTCAACCTACTAGGGGTAGATCAGCATGGGATTAAACCCCTTGGTACCCTCATGGGCCAGCAAGTGATGATTGGCACACAGCCATTCGTGCTAGATTTTGTAGTAATTCCACTTAAGCAAAAAGGGTATGACGCCATCCTCGGGCGTGGGTGGCTCATTGCAGCGAAAGCAAACCATAACTGGAAGTGGAATACTCTTTCCTTGGAAAAGGTGGGGAGGAAGTACATGATCGATCTCCGTACACAGATGGTGAGTGAGGAGTTGGCATCCTCCTCCGACTCGGAATCTGAGGGAGACCATTTGGCAGAGGGCGGAGACGGACGCCGCATGAAGCCCAGTGACTAAGGGGTGTTAGAACTGGAGGCATGCTCAGGGGACGACGGGGACTCCTTGAATGGCCTCTTCCATTGGCAAATGGGAGATTATGAATTATTTACACCCTTGTGCAATGTATTGAGCATCAAGGAAGAACCAGATATATTTCCCCCAGAATATGGCGAGTACAAGGAAGGGGAGGCCTCGGTGAATGAGACGCTGGAACACCAATTACCGACGGGGGAGCCCATTAAATACCAGGAAGCCAATTTAAAGGAGACAAACCTCGGGGGGATGAGTGACCCCAAGATCATCCTTGTCGGAGATGAATGGAATCCAATGCTGAAGGCTGCAGCCTTCAAAATTTTCCTTGAATACAAGGATGTCTTTGCATGGATGTACAAGGACCTGAAGGGCCTGCCCCCAGAGTTGTGTACACCGAATAACATTAGTATCGAGAGCCTAGCCGGTGAGGAAGCGGCCTTACCGTATGGACAAGAATTATGTTGCACGCGTGAACGACGAAATTGAGCGGATGTTGGAAGCGGGCATAATCTTCAAAGTTCAGACAAGCGAATGGGTGTCTCCCATTGTGATTTCCCTCAAGAAAGAGGCCAATTAGATCCGGATCTGTGTAGACTTCCGATGTCTGAACACTGTCACTATTAAAGACCCGTTTCCCATACCCTTCACCGACAGCATCTTGGAGGAAGTAGCTGGACATGAAATCTATTCCTTCATGGATGGGTTCTCTGGGTACAACCAGATATCCATCACGAAGGAAGATAAGTTGAAAACAACCTTCGTGGTGGAGGACGGGGTGTATGCATACAACCGAATGCCCTTCGGTATATGCAATGCACCTGCCACCTTTCAGTGCATCATCTTGCACATCTTCGACAAGATGTCGGTGGGGAACTTCAAAGCTTTCCTGGACGATTGGTCTATTTACAGCGGACAGGACATCCACCTAAAAACCCTCGGGGAGTGCCTAGAGAGATGTCGAAGGGCACGGTTGGCCCTCAATCCGAAGAAATGTAGATTCATGGTACCACAGGGAAGATTGCTTGGACACATCGTGTGTAAAGAAGGATTGAAAACGGACCCGGACAAGATTCGAGTAATAGTAGAAATGGAACCTCCTACGGACGTCACCAGGATAAAATCCTTCCTTGGTCATGTGGGGTACTACAGGAGGTTCATCAAGAACTTCGCTGGGGTGTCCCACCCGTTGGATAGGTTGACACGGAAAGGGGAACCATACATCTGGACAGAGCAACAGAGCAAGGCCTTTGAAGAGCTGAAGACAAGGTTGATGGGAGCACCCATACTGGCATACCCAAATTGGGATAAGGAATTCCACATTCATGTGGATGCTTCAAACTACGCCATCGGGGCTACATTAGCCCAGGGAGGAGGACACGGGTTGGACCACCCCGTTTATTTTGCCAGCAGGTTGCTCTTGAAAGCTGAAAAGAACTACAGTACCACAGAACGCGAAGCCCTCGGCATGGTCTATGCCATACAGAAATTCCATCATTACCTACTGGCTACACCGTTCACATTTTACGTAGACCATCAAGCACTCATGTACTTGGTAAACAAGCCTATTATCCAGGGGAGGATAAGTCGTTGGATATTGCTACTACAGGAGTTCACATTTTTAATTGTGGTAAGACCAGGGCGAAGTCATGTCATAGCCAATCAACTGTCCCGGATTAAGTCGGGGGAACCTCCAGAGGGAGTAAATGATGATTTACCGAATGCGCACTTGTTCCAAATAGCCGTACTTCCTTCGTGGTACAAGAAGATTGGAGAGTACCAGTCGACGTCCCGATTTCCGAAGGGTATGCCTCCAGGGGAACAGAGAAAGCTCGTAAAAAGGAGTAGGACTTTTTCGCTCATCAACGGGTTACTCTACAAAATGGGGCCGGACCAAGTATTAAGGCATTGTGTCATGGAGGAAGAAGTCTCGAGCATATTAAGGGAGGCACATGAAGGACCCGCAGGTGGACATATGGGCCCAGACACTACAGCCCGCAAGGTGCTTCTAGCAGGACTGTGGTGGCCAACCATACATCACGACACCAGGGAGTGGGTCGTGGGGTGCGACACTTGCCAACGGGTAGGCAAACCTCTAAAGACTTCATGCCCCTCAACCCATCGCACACACAGGAACTCTTCGAACGATGGGGACTCGACTTTGTAGGGCCTCTTAAGGCTAGTTGCACACGACGGTGCTGGTACATTGTGGTTGCGACAGAATACTTGACTAAGTGGGTGGAGGCGAGGGCTCTCCCGGATAACTCGACAGTAAGCACGGCGAAATTTATTTACGAACAAATCATTACGCAATATGGTATACCTATTCAGTTGACCAGTGACGAAGGGGGGCACTTTGTGAACCATGTCATACGGCTATTGACCTCAGAGTTTAAGATTTTTCACTCATTATCAAGCCCGTACTACCCACGTGCCAATGGCCAGGCCGAGGCCACAAACAAAATATTGGTATCCGTAATTTACAAGTCCTGAGGGGTAGAAAAGGAAGATTGGGAGGAGAAGTTACCCTCTGTACTATGGGCCTATAGAATGACCTACAAGGTGACCACGGGTCAGACTCCATTCCAACTCATGTACGGGCAGGAAGCGGTGGTGCCAGCAAAATTCATGGTGCCAAGCCTTCGCATTGCGATAAAAAACAGACTCGGGGATATGGAGAGTCTGAGAGAGAGACTATATGCCTTAAGCAAGTTGGACGAAAAAAGAATGATGGCACAATGGGCCACAGAGGCAGCCCAGCAAAGACGGAAGGTCTGGCATGACAAGCATCTTCGACGAATGAATTTTACTCCTAGGCAATTAGTGTTGAAATTCAATGGGAAGAACGAAATCAAACCAGGAAAATTTAAAGTGCGATGGCTAGGGCCCTTCAAGGTATGCCAGGTCAATGCCAACGGGGCGATCAAGTTATGGATGCTGGACGGGAAGGAGATACCAAACGCTGTCAATGGGTCAAAATTAAAGGTTTATCACGAACGGAGGGAACCTGGACCCTCCAGTCAAGATGTTTGACAGTCTATTTTAGAGAAAAAAAAAAACGGGGGCCACTGTGCGGTGATCACACCGGCAGTGAACAACCAGCGGTGGGACCACCGACGATAGGACCACCGTGTGATGGACCATCAACGGTGGAGCCACCGTGCGGTAGAGTCACCGTGCGGTGGACCACCGACAGTGAAGCCACCGTGCGGTGGACCACCGACAGTGAAGCCACCGTGCGGTGGTAACACCGACGATGTGCCCACCGGCGGTGAAGCCACCGTGCGGTGGCACCACCGTAGGGTGGGACCACCGGTGGTGGATACCACCATGTGGTGGCACCCGCACTTAAAACAAAGCCCCGCAGACACAAAACGCACAATGCATGCAAGAAGTGAACCCCGCACCACGCAGCCCACGCAAGGAAAAAAAAAAGAAGGAACGCAAGGAAAAAAAAAGGAGAAGGAACGCAAGGAAAAAAGAAGGAAACCCACAGCTGCCACGCACGAAGAAAGACACACAGCCCAGCCCGCACAGCAACAACCATACACAACAAAAGAAGGTCGTTACGAAGGTGTCCAATGACCGTACGATTTTAACCAAAAATCACTTATACCAGAGATTAATGGATTCAGCGGGGAAACGAAGTTGGAAAAAACAGCTGCAGGCTTCCTCCAGTAGCAGCCAGATGGATAGCAATACCAGGGTTTTATCGTCAGGTGTACGTGTTGTAGGCAGCACCATGGATGTCAGCGCCCGACAGAAGCAAAAACAGAAAGCACCACAAGCTGCCATAAGTGGGAAGAATATGTTAACACCCCAGAATATCACCTTTGAAGGCCCGAATGGGTCGGAATGCCGGAAATGGTGGCAGGACACTCCCGACAATGATCTGGTGAAGCAAAACCTCCGTAAGGCAGAAGTAGAGTGGGCTATTCAGATGCCCTTGTTTCCTATCCGTGAGTACGAGGATGCCCTACAGTTCATGGTGGACACCTTCGACAGACACACACACACCAGTACCTTTGAATACCTCGAGAGGGATGTTACCATATCCTTCAAAGCGATGGACTTCACGAGAGTATTCGGCATTCCAGGCAGACAGGGCAGGAAAATAGAGGAAGGCTAGAAAGATGAAGCGGGAAGAGAAGGAACAGTGGATTAAATTAATCTCCAGGAACTTGACGGCAGCAGAGTTGGACAACGTGGCTAACGCCACAAACGGCTGAGGAATCCATAAGATCTTTGTTGCAGAGGGCCACTAGCGATGCATTATGGATGTCATTAAGAGCAGATTGACAAGGTCGGGTAGGGCATCGGACATCGCCCTCCCTCAGATTATGCTCATGAACGGGTTGATGAATGGCATTGTGTATGATTGGGCCGCATTACTGATTGGGCCGCGTTACTAGCAGAGCGCATGTATGAGTTCTTGACGATGCAGCATCGCACATTCTATATGCCCCACTATGCTATAGGGTTGTTCCTGGAGGCCACGCAGGAAGCAGTGCCGGAGGCAGAGTTGGAGGTACTGCCACAGGGACCGTTGGCAGCAGGTGAGCCTCCTATCATGTATTGGAGGCACTTGGACATTGGGCACTCTTCCGCGAAGCGAAAACGAGCGGTAGATACGACATCGGCCTCAGGGGAGCCTAACAGCGGGAGGGATTCCAGTAGTACAGAGGATTTAGAAGCAGAAGATGAGGAGGATGATAGCAGTAGGGCGACAGAGGAGCGGGTCCTGTTTGCCCCACCCCTGCTACCAATGGGCACACCTGTGCCATCATCTGGAGTGGGCGGCACCTTTATTCCGACCTTTGGGGAGAGCCGCACGCCAGATATACTTGGCCCCATCCAGCAACAGGTAGCATCACCGGGCCCGGGCCCAACCACAGCGGCACTTACCAAGGACATGGCAGAGTCAGGGACAGAGGAGTCACCGCATCGGGTAGTGGTCGCTGAGGAGCAGGGGCTGAGGGAGGTGGTGGATACGGAGCCTCAGGTGCGGTTGGATGTTGTGGGGACTGAGGCAGTGGTGACTGTTTATGCGTCTTTGTTGGAGGAGCCAATGACAGCGACCCATCCCCTAGTCGTAGAGATGCGTGCCGACCCGTCGGTCATGGCTATGGAGAGCTGGCTCACACAGCGATTTCAGATGACATTGGCACAACCGGAGGGAGCTGTTGTATTCTCACCTTGTCGGGAGACTAGAGCAGAGGTAGTCGACTTGGACGATTCCTCTGGTGAGACACATGTACCGATAGTTGGGCACGCAGCAAGAGAGGTCGTCTCTGCCATCTAGGCGCCGGGGGATGGTACACCTCTAGTGGCGGAGGAGGTACCTTCACAGTAGGATGCGGTTGTGTCTCTTCCGCCAAAGACTTCACAACCTTCGGAGCAGGAGGGGGAGGGCATTGAGGCTTATCTAGCTGACATGGTGACGAGGGGTAGGCAGGTGGTGGCCATTGCCCAGACGCGAGCATTGCAGCAGGTTGTGGTGGAGTTGGAAAGGACCCTACGGTTTATGCAGGTGGGCTGCCCCGCAGCCTTTACTACATGCTTTGAGTCTCGGGGATGGCCGACTACTGAGACAGAGGAGATGCTCCAGGCTTGGATGGTGCGTCAGCCCATTGTGGAGAGTCGAGTGACGGCAGTTGTCTGCGAGATTGAGCAGGTCTATCGGGACGCCTACTATGCACTACGACGTACCCAGCATGAGTCTGCGGTCCGCGAGGCTGCTAGAGCCGCGTTGGAGAGGGATGTGGCCACTCAGCAGGCCTCCTGGGCAGCAGAGAGGGCCCAGTTGTTGGCTCAGCTAGAGATGACCCACGCAGAGAAGGCGAAGGTAGAGACTCGCCTGTCAGCAGAGCAAAGTGCGAGGAGCCTCGTGCAGCAGGAGTTAGAGGCAGTCACTACCGAGCGGAGCCTGTTGCAGACTCGGTTGGTCGGTATGACAGCGACAGCGGATACCAAAGAGAAGGAGCTGCTGGAAGCCACGCACATGGTGAAGACGGCTTTGGAGAAAGTATTGGTGGCAGAGCAGGATATGACTGCACGTACTCAACAGGTTTATGAGCTCCGCGCCCACTTGGCGGCCCAGACACCGGCGTCTCAGCCTTCTTCTTCAGGGACGCTTCCCCAACCCCCTCCTTAATTTTTTCTGATGTATATATTGTATAGGTTGCATTGTCTCCGTTTTTGTTATTAGTCACCTGGAGACGACTTTTCTTTTTTGGGGGGGATGATGTTAGCGGCATTATTGTACACAAACATACGACTAGTTAATTATGTGTAATTGTTTTGGTTAGTTGGCAACTGAGGGGTGGTCGTTGCGGTGCGACAATTGGTGCTCACACCCCCTCGGTATCTTTATATACTTCGGAGTGTGACTTGTAACACACAATTATGAATGGAATAACATCTCTTATACTTGTCTGATATATATGGCGTTATTATTCTGCATTACGTGCTTTATGTTTTAAGTTATTCACCCAAGAGGGCAAACAAATGATACCCTAATTGTTTACCATAAAAGAGGCCCATTGGAAAAAGACTTCCAAAATGAGTGGAGGAAGGATGCAAATCAAAGCATTGTTAATTGCATTTATGGCAACAGTCTTTCTTTCGACCTTGTCAGATCAAATTATTGGTGGAAAATGGTGACAGCAATCACTAATGCACCTACTGATTACACTAGTCTTGGCAATCAAGGATACGTGACCCCAAAAAAGAAGTGTCCATGATTTATGATGGATGGAAGGATTGCAAAAATAGACCACTAATTAATGTGATTACAATGTGCCTTGAAGGGGTGATGTTTGTGAAGGCAGTTACTTGCGAAAGCATGTGAAGGATGCAAACTTTATTGCCAAGATCCTTATGGAATCCATTAAGAGGTTGGGCCCTACAAAAGTTGTTCAAGTCATAACAAACACAGCTAAAAATTATAAGGCAATTGATTTGATGGTGAAGGGTGCATACAGACATATTTTTTGGACACCATATGCATCCACTCCCTCAACTTAGTGATGCACAAGATTTATAAACAAATCAGTTGGGTCAAAGAAAACTACACCAAGGTTGAGGAGATTAAAATGTTTCTGAAAAATTATCATATGTTTAACCCATTTTAAGTCCTTCTCCAAGTTAGAGTTGTTGAATGTGAGTTTATTTTTATTGATTTTTTATTTTTTTGATGCCATCCACTTTTCCATTTTAACCTTGATTTATTCTTTTACACCATATGAGATTGTCAAGACTCAATTTGCATCACACACAATCATCTTGAGGCCTGCTATGAAGTTTCAAGAGCTATTGAGTTTTGTGGTCATCAATACTCTTTCAAGTGTATGTAAGCAATCAAACAAAGAGAGAGCCCAAAAGGTAAAAGCGTTGAACCTCAATAATGAGTGGTAGTGTGTGGAATATATTTTGAGTTTCACTAAGCCCATCATGAGTGTGATCAAGTATGTTGATATCAATCAACCATGTTTTCGTGAAATTTATGATGCCATGGACTCAATGGTCTAAAAAATAAGCACCATAATAGAAGCCAAAGAGAATGACCCCATAGAAGCATTTTCGAAAAGGGTACAAAAGATCATTCATGGTTGTTGGAACAAAATGACCACACCCTTGCATTTCCAAGCATTTGTTTTATCCCCGAAATGGAATAGCACAAAGATACTTTCATTTTTGAGTAGGATGGCACCATGTTGAGATAAAGAAATTGATGTTGGATACAGGACTGCATTTAGAGAAATATTCCTAAATGAGAAAAATACAAGATGTTGTCTTAGGGTGAGTTTGGCCACTTAATATCTTCAAGGAAGCATGATGTTTGCACTCTTCAAAACAAGTACAAGAAAGACACTTGTGAATTTTGTTACATCCATGGTAAAAAACTCTATCTCAAGTATGCATTTTTTTAATTCCTTATTTTATTTCATTGCTGTATATTATACTTCTCTTTTATAATTGTAAATTTTGTATTGAGTCTCTATGCAATTTGAACAAGTTGCAAGTTCTTTGATCAAGTGGAATTGGAGTACATACTCATTTATCCACTCAGTTAAGCACAATTGGTTGGCTACAAAAAAAATTGCAGATTTGATCCATGCACATTCCAACTAGCATCTTTTGTTACACAAGATACCCAATTACAACAAGGAGGTGATAGCATATGAGATCTAAACCTTGGGTCTGCCAACTTATGCATTTGTTGCACAACTTGTCATAGTCTCTTTAGATCAGAATGATTTTACATATGGCATGGCTTGTGGGAGTGGCACTATGATTTATTGTGGTTCAAACAAACCAAATATTGACTTTTATCATGATGCTCTTGATGAAAAACAATATGAAGACTAATATTGATCGTAACTTTCATTTTGTATTGACATTTGACATTGAATCGCCGAATAATGAATTTATGAGTATTTTCCTTTTTGCAAATGTGAGGTATTTTGTTTTGTTGGCAATTAAGAGTATTATTAGTATATTGAACCCATATACAAACCCGAGAGAAGAAACTGCTCTATTGCATACTCGGACCTTGACCCGTACCCAAGCCCTTAACCCAAACCAACAACTTGGCATAAAAGATTCCCTTTCCTCCTCATAATATAGTATCTTTATACATCAAAAAAATATCAAAGATTCAGTAGCATAAAAAATATTCAATTTGCTAAAAAAGGCATTAATGGCTCTAATACAAATGAGATTGTACAAAAAACAGTCGATCTCTCATCATAGCTAAGAAAGAATTTGGTATTACATTATTGACAAAGTTTAATGAATTTGTCAATGTCTAATTTTAAAATTATTTATTGCAAGAAGTACCTGATAAATATGTTGAAGCAGCAGGAACATAATCACGCAGCTTTGAAGGTGGTGAAGCAGATGGACAGGCACTCATCATAGTTATAGCAATTAAATAATTACCTTCAATGGAAAGATATAAAAATGTTGACAACTCTTCAATCCCATCCTCACAACAAAACAAAAGCACAACATAGAACCCAATTGCTAAACAAACTGCAAATATATAAGCATATATTACCATTGAAATCCCCAATGGCCTGCAATAGATTTGTGCCAATCTTAAGCATGTTTGTTACATCTGTTGGCATTTGTGGACCTGTATCCTGGTACAAAGAGACATTTATTATTAGTATGAGAAAAAAGAATTAGATTCCTTTCCATTAGGAAATTTCATACTGCAACAACTTCAGGCCACAACTATGTAAACCATAAGCTAACAGACCATTGACAGGTTGCATCGCTTTTCAACACCCTTCCCATTTAGTAAGAAACTGTACAAAGCCAAAACCAAATATTAGAGATAATACACTGTAAATAAGTGACATCCATTTAAGAAAATTGCAAAATATGCTTGCATACTTGACTTGAGATGGAGTTACAAGACAAGCAGAAGTCTCTAAACCATCAGCGCGAACTACAAGCAAACGCTGCAGGAGATCAAAACGTACCCTTAAAATCAGAGGCAATCATAGAAGGTTCATCAGTCTATTTCTAACAAAAAGTCCACTGATCACCATAGTAAAATCTAACAAAGCGAGGATATATAATAGCTAGTAGGGAAGATAAGAGCTACAAGAAAGAAATAGAACAAGTTGGTTCAGTAACTTTACAATCAAGTAATGAGAAATTGAGTCCCCAATAGTAGAAATTAAACTGAATTTTAATGATGCCTCCAAAAGGAACCAGGGCGATGCTGGGGCTAGATTCATCCTTCATGATAAGAAAGGAGATATGTAGATGGTGGGTTTGATGCATCTTGGTGAAAATAAAAATAATGAGGGGGAATGGGAGGCCCTTTTGGCAGGGTTAAAGACGGCATATGTTGCAGGTTATTGACAGTTAGAGGTGGAAAGTGTTTCTACAACAGTAGCAATTATGAAGAATATTGTCCCAGTTGGGAAAGAGGAAGTTCTACCTCTTCTTGGTAAATTCTCATATATAAAATTTGATCACACCTATAGGTAGCAAATATGTGACAGCCAACTATTTCACTAGCCTTGGTGTTTCTCTCCATTCTTATGCATCAATAGAGAGTAGTGATATAAATGATTGGGAGAAGCTACAAATATAAAATTTGATCACACCTGTAGGCAGAAAATATGGGACAGCCAACTATTTCACTAGCCTTGGTGTTTCTCTCCATTCTTATGCATCAATAGAGAGTAGTGATATAAATTATTGGGAGAAGCTACAACATTATATCCTTTTAGATCTTCCCTTATAGAAAGGATTGTCACATTCATTAAAAGGTGGTATGCTTTACATTTGTGGTGACAGTGTCCCGCATGCATGTAAATTAACTCGGCTTCTCTTGTTCATGATAACTTTGGGTGTGCACAGACAGACAATTGTGATAAGGTTTCTTTATGAAGGTGCTAAGTTTTATTAATGGCACTTGGTAGTTGATATTTATTTCATGCATTGGAAAGCATTGCTTTTTAATATTTTATCTGCGTGTGAGTAAAAGAAGTATGGCAAGCTCTGTTAAGGAGTTAGGGGAGTGTTCTGGACTACAGCCTCAAATAGATACTTAACTGCAACTTGCAGGGTACGCTTAAGGTTGTTAAGGCAACGTCAATGGGACATAGATTGCACAGAAATAAGTCTGTAAGGAGACAGGAATCTATTAGTGAGGACTTTCTGCTCAAAAATCAAGGAAGCAATTAAAGGTGTTGAGGTAAAAGAGAATCTTGTAGACATGTTTCTTCCTGTCTCTTCAGCCAAGGAGGAATAAAGCCTATTTGCTGGAACTGATGATATAGACATTAGGCTTCTGAACTTGAGGGTTCTGGCTTTAATGAAACATATCCACGCTCTGGATGCATTTAGCAAAGACATTAGTCTAATCATGAAAAATATGGTTGTCTCACCATCAGGGGACCCTGGAAGTGGCAAGCAAATATACCATGCCACTGGTGGATGATTATATAAGATTATAGGACTCTTCAGCATGTAGAGATATTGCAAAGTATAAAAATCCATGATCTAGAGAAATATGTAGGCCCAGAACTGCTACCACTGGGGTTGGTGAATATCTCTAGCACGGAGGTTTTCTTGTGAGCCTCTGAGCACTGGAAGACTATTGCAAGGAGTGTGGGCATGGCAAGATGAGAAGTAACAGAGAATGTTTAATCTGCCATTATTTGTGAAGGGTATATACATTCTTTTGAATGGTCTGTATCTAGGGTTTGGCGCTTCTTTTCCTTCTGTTGCGCCCTGTTTATGGCAGTCATTTCTTACTAAGACAGATTTTGATAAACGGTTCTCAGTGTATGTAAATCTAGTAGAAGAGATATTATATGTTGCATCAGTTAATGTTTTTCCACTGCTGTTCCTGCAATGGCTGTTGATGCAGGACTTCGTGTTTTAATCAGTTGGAGTGCAGAGATGGGTATCCTATAGAACCGATATAATATTATAACTAAAAAACTCTAAGCAAGGATTTTAAAACAACCCTATATTAAAAAATTACCAAAATTATGACTAGAATAATGTCAACTTTGATACTTTACCAGAATAACAAAAATAAAAATCAACTCTATATGTAAAATGTCAAAAATCGTTTCAAGTGTAGGGATTTTCTAAGAACAATCTGAATGAACTCTTTCACAAAGTGAATCACTCCATTAAACTCTAAGAAAGCACAATTGCAATAAAATCCTGAATGAAGAAATCAACAGAAGTAATTACCAGAATATTGTCTACTTTGGTACTTATACAAGAATAACAAAGAAAATAATCAACTTTACCATGGAAAATGTCAAAAATCATTTTTCATGTAAGGGTTTCCTAGGAACTATCTACATACTATTTTTGCGAATAATTTTTGTTATCCAAATTTCCAAATCTTCCAGATATTCATATAAATTATTGTCATCTATATGTAAACAGAACAGACTAAAACAAAAACTTATGATAACTAGTATATCAACTTAGTTTTGTGATATTGGAAAAATGTTCAACTGATAAAGTCTCATATCAACTTAGAATTATCAACTTGGAATGCTGCACTTCAATTCAAAGAACTACAGACACCAAGAACTTTGGTGTGCTGAATAGACAATCTTCCATTCATGATGAGAAATCAAAATGTTTCCTGTGTATTCAAATAGCCAACCAAACAGATCAGTTTGTTTGCCCACTTATATACGTGACTTTCCACGGGTTGCTAGTATCCAAAGAGCTGTTTATCTTGGAAAATGTAGATCAAAAAGAATATTTATCCAAAGCAACATTGCTACTACTACATCATTTACAGCCTCTTCCCAATTTGTCAAAACATTTGCTGAACTCAGCACATCTACTTGCAGAATACATGCAGGAACTCCATCAGGCTAAGGAGTCATAACAGGTTTCCAGCTAATCCAAAGTTTTTCAATCATTTTCTAGTAGACATACCAAACTTAGAGCTCTGAGATTTCAACAGGCAAACATGTTAGGTAAAGGAACATATAATTTTCATAAAAACAACTCATGTCTACTCACATAAGAGTGTAAAAGATACAAGATTGTAATGTCCCGTTCTAGAACATTTCTTATTTTAGCCTTTAGACAGTAATTCCAACTCAAAAATGATAATTGTATATATATTTATAAATATTCAAAAATTAAGTATTTTCTTATAATATTCAGTTTTATCATTTTGACATAATTCTGAAAATAGACTTATTTGATTTTCTACTATGATTCTGCTTCATGTTCGCAGCTATTTTTCCTTGAATGTTTGTCTTTGACATCTAGATAAGTTATGGGTTTTCGTCCAATAACTTGAGAGAAGGGTTTCCTTAAGTCTCTTAATTTCCTTGGAGGATTTTTGTCCCCTTTGGCTGTAATATTTACTTGCAAAGTCACATAATATTTATTCCCAATTGATATATCCTTCCTCTTCTTGTTTGATCTTCCTTTTATACCTTTTTTCTTCCAAACGTGTAATGTCCCCTTTTATTTGACCTTAGAAAATAATTTAATGTAATGTCCCTTTTTTCGATTCTCTTGCTTTGTAGTTGGTAGTGACTTTCTGGTTTTGTATCAGCCTAATTAGAGGGGGTAATTTGATGTTACCAAAGCTCAAATGGTTTAGTGGAATTATATGCCACTTTTTGAGGTGATTTCTGACTATTATTGTGCTCTCCAAGAATCTTATAAAGGTTGTCTATTTATAGTAAGTCACCTGATTGGCTCCATTTGTCATTATTCTTCATCGGGATCACTCCAATGCAATCAGATTTCGATTTTGATGCATTCCGATAATTGTTGCAAAATTAATGCATTAATAGCTTTATTTTTTATTTTTTACTAAGGTTGCTAGAAATTAATTAAAATATTTTAAATGCGCCTTAGGGTGATAGCTCTGAAATGGTAATTGCATCAATTAATTATGAAGATGAAAGGATACATATAAGCAATTACAAGACAATGTTTCTAAACGAAACAATTGTGAATGAAAGACTGCAATAGAAACTAAGCTAACTAAAATTACATAATGACCATTAAATAAGCATTAATTACTCTAATACCCTCCCTTAATGGTCATCCTATCAATTGCACCAAGTTGCCCCCTAAATTTTACAAACTTGTTTGTGCTCAGTGACTTGGTGAGAATGTCTGCAGTCTGGTCCACAAATGGAACATACTGCAAAACCACAGTTCCATCTTCAACAAGCTACGAATGAAGTGACAATGAAGCTTTATACATTTGTTTCGCTCGTGGAAGACTGGATTCTTGGAAAGTTTCAGCACCACTTAATTGTCACAAAACAAGGATGAAGGACATGCTTGAGACATTTTCATGTCAGAAAGCATCCTCCGTAGACATACTGCCTCACATGCTCTTTAATAGTTCCCCGATACTCTCCTTTTGTCGAGGAAAGAGATACCATTTGCTGCTTCTTACTAGTCCATGTGACTGCACCCGTACCAACACTGAAGATATACCTAGAAATAGACTTCCTGACATCAACAGAACCTGCCCGAGCTAAGTCTGTAAAACCAATCAGTAGAGGATCTTTGCTTCTGTTGTACACAATGCCAAAGTCATGTGTCCCTTTCGCATATCTCAACAGATGCTTCGCTAGAACCCAATGATCTTCTATAGGGGTTGTCATGAAACGAGATATGTAGCTCAAAAAATAACTAGGATCAAGTCTAGTTGTTGTAAGATCAATGAGACTGCCAACGAGTTGCCTGAATGTTGATTCATTCACCATAGGTGAATCTGATTTGCTGAGAGTTTCACTCCTTTCTCCATAGGTGTAGATGAAGATTTGCAATATTGCAGTCTGAAATTATCCAATAACTTCAAGCATACTTTGACTAAGAAATGAGAATGCTGTCACCTGTCTCCCAAACCTCTACACTGAGGCAATAATACAAAAGTCCCAAATCTATCATATAAAACACCTAAGAACAAGTTTTGTTTGCTTTGCTTAAGCAAGTGTTCTCCACTAACAGTAATTGATATCATCCACATAGATTACAAGAAAAATGATGTCACTATCAGCACTCTTTACATAAAAGTTAGGATCAAAACGACTTCTCTGAAAGCCCTGAGCAACCAAATATTGATCAATCTTGATGTACCATGTCTTGGGGGGCCTATTTTAGGCCATAAATAGCCTTCACCAATCTGCATACCTAGTGCTCTTTACTTGCAACCTTGAAACCTTGAGGCTGCATCATGTAGACCTCTTCCTCCAAATCACCATTGAGGAAGGCACTCTTTATGTCCATTTGATAGACTTTCCAACCAAACTATGTTGCAATGGCTAGAACCAATCGGATGGTCAACACCTTCTTCCTATGAGAAGCCTTTAGCCACCAACCGATCTTTGTATTTATCAAGTGCTCCAACAGCTTTGTCCTTCACTTTATAGACCCATTTGCAACCAATGGGTTTTCTTCCCTAGTGGAAGATCTGATTGAACTCAAATGTTATTCTTCAGAAGACTATGATGTTCAGCTGCCATAGCCTTTTCCCATTCAGGTTTACCTTCTGCCTCTGTATAAGTTTGGGGCTCATAAACACTTTGAATGTTGGTCGTAAGAGAAAAATTGATTGTGTTCTTCTTGCTCTTGCCTCTAGAAGATCTACCCTCAACAAGCTCATCATCTTGAACATCACCAATAAGGTTTTCCAACCACATAGGGTGTAGAGCACAACCATCTACTTCCAAATCAGGTGTATCAACATGACTTGGGCTACCTGGAATAAAACCTTCTAAATGTTGATCCATGTTTTCCTAAAGGAACTCTAGTGGTACAATATCATGCCTCGAAGATTTCACAACTTTAGGTTCAAAATTATCAGAATCCTTACCTTCATATAGAGCTAATGGAACCCTAACACCTATATCTTTTGTCTGCAAAGGCTGATCTTCAGGACATCGTATGGGAGAAGAGAGCAAAAAAGGCCCACCTTCTTCATCAAAAACCATATCTCTACTAAATGTGAGATGATTAGTGTCCACATCAATCAGGCAATAGGCCTTACGATTGTCATTGGAGCCTATAATCATCTTGTGACTTTTGGAATCCATTTTTGTTCTCCTTGCATCTGAAATCCAAACATACATTGTTGAACCAAAAACCTTGAGGTGGCTGATTTTTCGTTTCATCCCAAACCAAGCTTCCTCGGGAGTTATCTTCTTAGCAGCCTATGTGGGAGATCGATTCCGAAGGCATACTACAGTATACACTGCCTCAACCCAAAACTTCTTAGGCACATTCTTGTTTTCTAGCATACACCAAACCATCTTTGTTATGGTTCGGTTCCTCCGCTTAACAACACCATTGTGCTGAGGGGTAGGGCATGGTAAGTTGACGCTTGATGCTCTGCAGAGCATAGAAGTTCGTGAATTAAGTGGAGTAGAATTCACCACCATTATGTGACATAAGAGTTATGATTTGATGTCCTGACTTTTTTCAACTGAAGCTTTAAACTTCTGAAATTCATTAAACACATATGTTTTTGCTTTGAGAAAAAACACCCACATTATTTCTACTAAAATCATTGATAAACAGAAGAAAATACCTAGCACCCGTAACTGATGTCGTATTCATTGGTCCACAAACATCGGCATGAACTAGCTGCAATACCTTGGATGCTCTCCAAGCTCACCAAGGAATGGAGTTCAATGTTGCTTCCCTACTCAACAATCTCTGCACACACCATGTGTCTGTTGTTGAATCTCAGGTAAGCCTTCTACCAAATTCTCCTGAGCCAACTAAAAGAGATATAATAGGTTAAGATGCCCATACTGCTGATGCAAAAGAGTGCTTATGGAAGAACTCTTTGTAGCCATTGCAATCTCCTGAGACTCTCCAGTATCAACCAGACTATACAATCCATGATCTAAGAGGCCAATTGCAATTGTCTTCTTGGACTTCTTATCACCAATGGGCACTTGTGTCCACTGAAGACGACATCCAACTTCGAATAGTGTTGCATCGTCTGACTAACAAAAAGCAGATTGAGCTTCATGCCCAAACATAGTATATGTTGAGAAATATGAGATTCCTCCCACCAGATGTAATTTGAACGTTGCGCTTGCCGACAAATGTATACTCTTCACCTCCTCCAAAGATCATTGAATCGGAGCAAGTCGTGTACTCCATGAACCAATCTCTTATGTACGTGAAATGTCGAGAAGCTCTAGAATCAATGTACTAGACAGATGATTTGACATAGTATGCTAGTCTTTTGGCCATAAATGCATAAAAGGAAGACTCCTACTCAGTGTGCTCTACAATATTGGCCTTTTGCTGAGACCCTCTCTGGTTGGAATTCTCATCAGCCAACCGTTTTCTGCACTATTTCTTCATGTGGCCAAGCTTACCACAATAATGACATGTGATAACTTTCTTGAAGCTTTCCACAGGTTTGCTTTGTCCTTTTGGTTGAAAGGACTTGCCTTTGCCTTTATCCTTGGCTTTGGCATTAAACGCTTGTTTTTGCATTGGATGATTCGCTGCTACTCCCAAACTGTTGTTTCCATCTATCCTACTGTAGAAGCTTATTGCATAGGTTAGGAAACTTTAGGTCAACATTTGTGGGAGTAATGTTGAGCATTTCAATGAAGTGTTTGTAGAATCGTGGTAAACTTTTGAGTGTGATGACCACCATATCCTCTTCTTCCATCTTGCAACCAATAGCCTCTGATTGATCACAAATATCCTTGATCTTCGTAATATCTCTTGCAGAGACATCTTATCATCCATCATGATTGAAAACAGCATATTCTTCAGAAAGAATACGCTGCCCTTGTCTGATGTATCATCGAGATCCTTTAGATTCATCCAAATCTCCGCAGCTATATTGCCAAACACCACTTGTGGAAGCATGTCATCGATGATTGACAACTTAATGAGCATAACCACTTCCCGATTGCGCTCATCGAACATGTCTTGGTCTTTCCCTACAGCCGAGAGATGTGGAATCTTACCCAAAACAACCTGATCTAAACACCAATATTCAAAGATTGTGAGCATACGTTGTTTCCACATGTTGTACTTCTTATCGTTGAAGCATTGATTATTTTCCAACAAAATGTTGGTCAATGACACCTTCCCTCCCGCTTTTGAATGCACAAAAAACGAGGTAATACTGCAGCAGTGAAACAAATCTTATTTTCCTAGACAAAACTCAGTCACAACCCTGGCTCGTATACTGAGGCACATATCCCAAGGCATTGCTTAGAAAAAAAAACCCTTGATTTTATATTAGAAATCAATCAAAAACAACGTAGTCACAAACCCTAGGTTGCAGCTGGTAAAACTAGAAAAAAATTCAAAACCCTAGACCGTGAACAAACCCACTAAAAAACACCCACGTTTTGAAAAAATCATGAAAACACCAACCCAAATTGCAGAAGAAAAATACCTTGCAAAAAACAAAGAGAACCCACAATTCTAGTGAAGACTCGTGTACAAACGCTCAAAAACTAGGCGCAGCCGAACAAACCCTTCTTCATAGGAACAACAAATGGATTAGAAAACCCACGAAACCACCCACGATCTGCAGAAAAAAAATGCCAAGATTTCGTCACATGGGAAGGAAAAAACCAGAGCCGTCGCAGAAAAAAAAAAATCCTTTGAAAGGGTTGTCACGACAACCCTTCTCACACGCTAGTCACGGGCAGAAAAATGCAACTAAACCCACGATTTTCTAAAAAACAATTGTGCAAAAAACTGCAAAGCAAAGTCAATGCGATTTGGACAAAGAAGAAACCCACATTTTTTATCAGAAATGATTTGTGATTTTGAGGCAATCCATGCGATTTTGCTCATGAAAACCAATGCGAAAACTGAAATAATAGGTCGCAATTCTGAGAACCAACGCACCCATGAATTTTTGAACACCGCGATTTTTATTCAGAAAAAAATTGAGTAAACAAACATCTAAAAATTTTATGAAATTTCTAGGAATAAACGACAAATTTTGTTTTCCCAAAAAGTTCACCAAAAAAATGTTCATTGGCTTTGATACCATGAAATGGTAATTGCATAAATTAATTATGAAGACGAAAGGATGCATATAAGCAATTACAAGACAATGTTTCTAAACGAAACAATCATGAACGAAAGACTCAAATAGAAACTAACTAAAATTACATAATGACCATTACATAAACATTAATTACTCTAATAAGCTCATCAAAACTAGGGCGAAGAGTTTTAAATCTTGGATGCATAAAACAAGGACCTTGTGTATCAAATTTTATTATTTTAATTGAAGAGTCATTTTCAGAGCTAAAACTAAAAGCAAGGTTGAATTAATAAAGTCAATTTTTATAATGGAATTTTTGGAAAGTTCCTTATAAAGCTTATAAATAAGGGGTGTAAAGGCTCATTTGATATGTTGAAGTTTATTATTTTCTCTCTAGTGAAAAACCTTGGGGTTTTGAAATTGAACTTGGTTCGATTCGATCTTCCTGAGGATGAAAACCCTCTCAAAGAAGATTTGGATTCAGTGGTGAAAAATATACCCTAGCTAATGCGGTGAGATTTTGTTTGGAGTACAAACTTGAGAATAAAGATTGTTTGTTTGATTGAGGTTTGCAGGATTCAAAAATTTGAAGAGTTTGGATCTTGTTAGGTTTATTAGGTTTGTGGTTCTGATCTATGGAAACACCTTTTTCAGATGAGTGAGTGTGTGTTGTATATGAAGAATATTGAACTTTTAGTTATAAATTGCTAGCTTTATTACCAGCCAAGCCATATTATTCCAAAATAAAATTTATTAAAATGGCATATTAGAAGACAAATAAGTTGGATTAAGGAATAGGCACCCAAGTTTATCATTCCTAGGTAGCATGAAAGGGCTTCTCTTTTTGGTGCTACTCATTCTCTTCCTTTGGTGTGGGTTTGGTACTAGCCGAGTCGATAGATTCTGATTTTTCAAGATAAATAATGATGAATTTTCAACCATGTTGCTCGCCACCAACTTTTGTAAAGAAGATGCGGCAAAGGAAAAGGATATTAAAAGGTTTTGGAACTAAATTAGTGTGACATGGTAATTGATTAGCAAGCCTCAAAAAGGGTGACAAAGCATCTAAAGAGACAAGAACAGGTCATTCTTTGGGCATGAGACAGAAAAGGACCAAAATGTGGGTTGTGAAGGGGACCGATTGAAGATAATCAAGGCGATCAGAGAGTTTTTAAATTTTATGAGCTGGTGGCCTTAATTCTCCCTGGTCAGACAGGGTGGAATCTTCAAAATCTTCTTCTGGACATTGTTAATACCTTTCTGCACAAATTCTGGTTGACTGTTGATTGATTGATTAGCAGTTTTGATGCACTGAGTAGAGAGATTCCTTAAGACACGTGGTCTCTTGGACCCTTGTTGGTGAGGGTAGATTTTCATCATTGCTGGATATGTGAATACAGATAGGTTTGAAACCTGTGACAGAGGCATGGAATCTAAATTCTGCTTGATAGAGATTTCTGCATTTTGTGCCAAGGATAAAAATTCTGAGTAAGATTCAGATTGATGTTTGTAACTGCTGCTGGTGTAATAATGGGAAATTGCAACCATATTATCAGTTGGATAAATGTAATAAAGAGGTCAGGAAAGAAGTCATTACTCTTTGTATTTCTGCTTATGAATAATAAACAAGATGAAATTCTGATTTTAATAACAGAAATTAATTACTTCAGTTATCTTTAAAGCACTTTGAATGTATGCTTGTGTATGACCATCAAACTTGGCAAATAGACTTGTTTACACACCTGCAAAAACTATTCCAACACTCTCAGACTTATGTCAACTGTTTGATAAAATTACCAGCTGAGCGTTTAGAAACAAGAGTGCAAAAATTTGGTAGCAAACAGGGCAGCGCACTACATTAAATGATTAAAATTGTTGGAAAATAAATAAATTCAAAGATGACTAATTTTAATTATTTAAAAAGGTCGTAACATTAATTAATTAAATATTTTGAATAGTCCAAAATTTTTTGGGATTATTCATATTTCATTAATTAAGTGTTGAACCATGTTTGTTTAATAAAGTGACTTATTTTATGTCACCAGAAAATTATAAGAGGGTCACTTTATTAGCGGGAAAACGAAACAAAAAAAATATTATAATATCACTGATGAGAAGTTTAATATTTAAAAAGTGATTTTTATAATTTATATTTGGGAAGTTACAAGAGGACTTTATAAGGTAATTGAGAGCTCATTTGATTTATGCTTTAGTTTATTATTTTCTCTTTGAGAGCTCTGAGAGCTTCTGGCTTTTGGTTCAGCAAGCCCTAGGACGAAAACCCTTGGGTTTTGGTGGATCCACCTTTGGGGTGAATGCATTTCAAGATTCACAGTTGCACTTCATTGTTCAGTTTGTGGAGGATTTCAAAATTTGTGATGTCTTCATGGAAGACAAATTTCAGTTGTTAGAAGGTTTGAAAGATTTGAAGTGGATACCATTATATATCCCAGACATTGTTGGGTGTGGAAGTTTGAAGGAAAATACTCCTGCTAAGGACACATTGGCTTTAGGGAAGAATATATATGCTCAACATTTTGTATTGGATGCCAAGGTAGAGAGTTTTGGTAGAGGTGTTGGTATTTCTGCTGACCGCCATTACTTTTAATTACTGCATGTTGAAGGTAGATTGCTAAGATTTCAGTTGAGCTAGAGAATACAAGCTTCAGAAGGGTTCAATTATAGAAGGGAGTCTTTACTTAGCCACCTACCCTCACACACTCAGGAGGTACAACCTTTGGCTGGACAAAGGCATTCAAAAGGACTGGTTTGGCTACAACTGGATGTGGGAATAACAATATTCAAAACCGAACCTTATTCTGGTCTTCTGAGTATATTTTCTATGGTTGAAAATCGATTCTGCTCCTTGTATGGAAAATATTAGTGCATTAATAATGGATGTTTCTGCTCATGAGCTGCTACTCACTAATGTGAGCATATTTGCCTGGTCCTTTGCTGCTGAATCTGTGTTTTCTTCAAATGGATGACAGCCCTCTGCAAGTCTATATTTGGAAAAGTAAAAAGGTTAGAGATATTACATGCTTCTGTAATTTTTTAGCAGATTTCATTCTCAGAATTTTGCATGGTCAGTCCTTCAAATGAATGTATGTTATTATGTTTCATTTATTATACAATTATCATCATCAATATGCAATGAAACATTCACAAATCTAAACCCAAATTTTGCAAAGAAAACCCTTTCTACCTAATGAAGCATGCAAAGTGTTTGAGAAAATGAATGATTTTGAATAAAACAGTTAGGGATATTACCAAAAATCAATATTCTTAAATGTCCCTCGATAAACTTTATTTAAAATTTATTTTTTATATATACTTAATCCTTTTACTCAATGCTATAGAAGGTAAGCAGCGATTATTTGAAATATAAAAAATCCAACCAAATCTGACACTCCCAGAAATGGTAACCTAACGTGTTGTGGCTGTCTTAAAAGCTATTAAATTATGTTGCAGTAACTTTTAACTATGCTCAGCCTCAAACATACTAAGCGACCCCCTTGACTAATATGGGACATCATAATGATATCAAGAACAAGAATGCAACCGATGTTTCTGGATTTTATTGTGTGAGAGATTTAGGTTGATAAAAAATCTCACACAATCGAATCCAGAAACAGCAGTGGAAGTCTCATCCATAGTTGAAATACTCCGACTCAGCAAAAATTCAGCAAGCCCAAAAAATGGGAGTCGGCAAAAAATCAGCAAGCCCAAAAAATGTGACTTCGCAAAAAATTCGGCAAAAACTCGGCAACTTAAAAAATTGCTTAAATTTCATTAGAAACACTTTTTTTTTGCAAAATTCAGTGACAAGATGTATACAATGAGTACAAAAGTGTTTTCTATTAAATTTGATTGATTTGAATGCAAATTGAGTACAAAATCGCATCCTCATGTGGAATCCTAATATAATAGTTAGCTGACAACTATTATGAATTTAAGATCATTGTCTTTGAACATCATCATGAATCAGCATAATTCATAAGTTGTATATTATAACATTTTATATCTTCCTCTTTGCTAGTCTAGTTAAAACTTTGGGAGAGGTTCTAAATATCTAATAATCACATTTAAATTGTGGATATTAATAGTATGATATTTCATCATTGATCAACTAGCTTACACAGGGATGTGTCCCCTGCCTCAAAACTCAGCGTCCTCGTCCCCTAGCCGTTTTGGGGATGGGGAAACACAAAGGGGACATCCCCCTGCCGTCCCTGCTACACCAAAATCCCAAGGAACGTTCTCAGCCATTTAGGAATGGCTCGCCGTCCCCAAGATGCAGAGGGAATGTCCCCTTGGCATTCCTGCATCCCCAAAATGGCTAGCCGTCCCCTGCGATTGGGAATGATTCCATGGTTTTTTTATGTTTGAGACTTTTGGATATTGATGGGCCATGCTTTTTTTGATGTTTGAGACTGCTATTATAATGCTTTATTGAAATTTATTATGCTGTTATACTACTGCTCTTATGATCTATCTACAATAATAATGATATTGTTCTTATCAGTTATTGACATGTCTCTCTCTTTCCCTCTCTCTCTATATATATTGTCGTGCCCTGCTGTCCACTAAAAAGGGCCCTCTAGGGGACGTCCTAGAAACACGTCTCTGCTATCCCCCCGTTCCCGAAACGACATGGAATGTAGTTGATCAATGATATTATGATAGTGATAAAATTAGTTGTCTAAGTTCTCAATTTTAGTCTCCACTCCTAGACCCTCTCATTATAATCAAATTTGTTATATGACAAGAGATCCCAATAACTAGTGGGGGTTTGGGAGTGGAGACCGCAATGGATTTGAGGGGTAGCAATGGCAAGCTGCACGAGTTGTTACATGTGAGAAAAAGCCAATAATAGAGGGGGCGCAGAGGAACGTTTCGTTCCTCCGTGGGCCGGAAGTGGGGGTTCGAAAAAGATTACTTTTAGATTATTTTTTAACATGTCTAGGCCTTTTTTTTATGCAGCTGAGTTTTTACGACAGAATCGCCAAATTTTGGGAAAAAATCATTAAAAACTCGGCATGTTTGTTTGGCGAATATTCAGTGGAAAAACTCACAAGTTTTTAACTCGCCAAGCATTCTGCGAGTAGTTCAACTATGGCTATTAAAACCTCATCAATTGTGGAAATATGATAACAAGAACAAAAATTTCAACCTAAGTTGCTCGTTTGACTTCAGGCTTTCACTACAGTGTTCCCAAGTTTGCTATGGCTATACAAAAAAATATGAAATATAAAATATAGGCATAATTTGCACAACATATAGAAAATTGGCCACATAACATAACTGATAATTGATAGTTCAATGTCAAATGTTGAAATATAAATCATAACAATTTATATCTTTATACTTAAGGCATATGTTTAAATAGAGCAATAGCCAGTCCTCATACCACATCAACATCATGCAATGTCACATGGCCACTTGTAGAGGCATATGATTTTCAAACACTACTCAAAGTTACAGCCTTGAGCAATAAGTACCAATAGAGTTTTCAGTTAGAAAAGGAAGACAAGAAGAGTCAATTTATTTTGTGTTTTAAGGTGTTAGTGTAGTTAGTGTAGTTGCTCTGAAGGTTACAAACTTCAGATAAATTATTATATTATTTGTGTTTTCTTGTTATGATTTGTTTTTTAAATTCTGGATTGTGGGTCCCTATGGTCACCCCAGGTATGTGTTGAGTTTTTAGCTTGGATAGCAACTTCCACACAGATTCAATGTGACTGTGGAAAGTAATTCAAGTGATTTGAGTTATTCTATTTAGAATTTCACCTTTTAAGGAGTAAAGTGAGTCTTTTATTTAGCTAATTAACTCTAATAGAGTGTAGATGTACATTGATGATTTAGACTTATCTCCTAACTCATCTCTTGTAAGAGATGATTGCTTTTTGGAAGACTAGATTTTTAGTTGAATAGCATAAAGATGGGCACAAATAAAAGAAATTAATATAGTAACATATAGCGAATTTCCATGCAGCTGTGTAATGAAAAGTTTGTAGAGGTTTCCATGTAAGTTTTTCCAAGGAAAGAGAAATTGATTTGAAAGTATAAAATTTAAATTATATATATATTTGTAATATGCTTCTATGCTTTTAAGTTTTCAACAGTTGTCTAACTTGATGCAATGTTCAAAGAAAATTTTTGTTTATTAAACATCTTCAGTCATCTTGCTTGAAACTTTACAGTAAAAACAGCACTCTGTCCAGTCTGGGCCTGTCTCAATCTGTATGGATCTGTGAATCAGCCCAGACTGGGACCCAGCCCAAAAAACCTGGCTTCATTGCTTTAAATAGATTTCAATAATTAAACATAAACGTTAAACAACTAATCATATTTATTCTTCCTAAGTTCAAAATGTAAACAACATCAATAACTTTGGGAGCATTCCTGAATCCTAACAATGTTTTATAATGCTTGAAATTTTGAAACCTGCCTAACATTATGAACGTGCAATAGCATTAGTAAAATCAAAAATGTAGTGTGTGTCCATGGAAAGCTTTTCATATGGATGCTTACTATTTTTTCATGTGGGGCAGGTCTCTTGCCAATATGAAAGTCTGTTGCAAGAACTTCATAACCTTGCTGTAGGAAGACATAAAATAAGCTGTCAAAACTACCTTAGGTTAATGTTTGTGAATTAGCTGCTGTATGGTCATGGCAGCATGTAACTGAAGAATGTACATTATCTACAAATAATTACAGCAATAACAAAGTATGCAAACAGAAATAAAAAGGCATTCTGAGGTGGCTTATTTGTATTAAAACCTTGACTTCGAGAGAAACTAGAATGCTTGCCAAGCTCAACCGTGGATAAAACCTGCAAAGCATAAAGCTCTTAAGTTCTTAACCATTAATGGAGTAAAAACTATAACCTACTTATGCAAATATGAAAAAAATATCTAGGTAATTCAACTCTGCATTATTTCATTCATTAATTTTGCATTGCAATCTAAAATTATAAAATTCAGTACTAGAAAAGGTTCAGTACTAGAAAAGGTATCTATGACTAATGGAAATTTAAGGGCACTCACAAACAAGGAGGTATGCGAGGGATCTAAATTAGAATTCACTCTGGCAAGACAACCAACAATATGCTTCAATGAAACATAGGATAAGTTTCATAATGAACAGAATAAAGAGGAAAGATAGATAGCAGCAGTTTAGCAGGAATTCATGGTTAATGCAACGTTTGTACCCAAGAATGGTTTTTCTCATTGTCTTGATGATGGACAGTCAAGATCAACTTTTGGAGTTTAGAATTCATATATGAAGCTTCCAGCAAACAGTCCATTACAACTAAGACACCCTAACCCCATCATTCCTTGGGACTTTGTTGTTTTTCATCTTCATCCTATCATACTGTGAATTGTGAAATACAGTCTTCAAAATTTCATACTCCCTAATACTCAGGTCTCATGCATCCCCAACTCCAGTAATTGATTGCCTTCTTCCTCTCAAACTACAGAATTTGGGAAATCAAAACTCCTTCATACCAATGCTTTGTGGATCATCAACTCTGGTATCTGATTTCTAATCAAAATATTATTTTTCTAATAAATCCATGTCTTGAACCTATCCGATCTTCCAAGTCCTAACATAGCAGGTAAGCATGCCAAACGTTGGGAATTTCCTTGATCATTTCCTTCACCTTCAATATCTTCTGCCATAAGAAAATTGTACTACAGAGATGTCTTGGACTGTATGGCTCATCACACATAAAATACATCCTTGATGATATAGTCCTTAATTCTCAACAACCAGTACAGAAAAAGTATTTTTGGAGTGAAAATGAGTTTTTTGAGGATTTTCAGCACTTCCTTTACAATGTGTGTATATTTGTTTGCCTGTTCTATTGATAATAGATGAAACGCTCTAGCACTGCCTTAATCTCCGGTCATAAATTTTTTATGTCTAATTTAATAGCATCATCAGCATTGGAACTATCACACATAATACTATAAATGCATGTTATTCTAGACACAATGAGCAAGTTGTACTTTGCATGGATCACCCCAATTCAAGTCCACTCTTTGGTAGAAATCTCTGGTGAAACAATTGAATGCATTGATTCTCATATCAATCTTTTCTCTTTCATCTCACAACCCATATTTGAGCTCGTTTTTTCATAACTTGTAGCATTGCCATGATTTTTGCTTGATCTGATTATATCTGTTCATGTAGAAACATTATTTCAAAGCCTTTCTGTCTCTTAATGTGGTGCCAATTCTCCATCAAACTTGAAATGAGGGATCCTAATTATATTGTTTTGATTCAACCACATTGTTCTATAGAAATTCAAATAACTTGAATTGTTGTAATGAATTTCCTAATGTACCCTAACATTGACTTCTTCTTCAATAGGTATTCTATTTATGTCCAACCTTGGTGTCTTACTTCTTCCCAATTCCTTTGATTGTTGCAGAAATGATCCCCATGTTGGTATGCTAATGGTAGCATAGTTATCCGATGCAGCCAGATCTGGATTTGGACCAGACAGCTTTGTTCAAATCAGTCTGGACTTTCAATTCCTATATAATTTTGAATTTTATAGATTTCTTTTTAAATTCTAGATTTCCAAATAAAAATGAACTCCCAAATGAATAGAATTTTTTAAATCTGGTAACAATGATTATAGTTTCCTCCGACTTGAATATGTGACCATGCATTGTCTCCCTGATTTTGACAGATCCTGAACTGAATATGAATTGCTCAATTTGATTGTCGATTTTACTTCGAAAACTGATTGATGTTTCTCATGAGGTATGTTGCCACGAAACATGTGGAACCTTGTAGAGACAAACTTGGAAAACCTGCAAAAACTGAATGTCTTGTTAGCCAACAATTACCCTATTTTTAACAAGTTGATTTAGATCTAATAAGAGTAATCCTAGCCTAACTAATTAACTGAACTCCTATCCTAGACTACTATATCTTGTGATACCTATAAATCACCAACAGTCTAACACTATTTAACTAGATCTAATTAATTAATAAACTTAACTGCCACTTATGATATATTTAGCTATTTAACCAACGTAACACTAACTTATTTAAATCTAAAAGTATTAATTAAATTTAATAGAGCTAACCTATGATTAATTTATTTATTTAACTACACAAACACTAAACTAAACTAATGTGAGCTAATTTAGAATGGTGTGACTTGCGACAGAAACAAACACCTTGGGGGGTGAAAGGAGTGTAGGCACCTGACAGAGAAAAGAATAGAGGCATGTGTTTAATCAGAAGGAAATAGAGCATTGCTGATCACCACTATGCAGCAGAAACACTGAGGGAGTGTTCTTCCCGTCGATCGATCGATCTCGAAGATCCGTCTCTCTGTATCAAGGAAGGAAAGTAGTTTTCACCACCCCAACCAATACCAATCAAAATCTCCTTCCAATCCTTGGGCAAGGGAGCAGACGGACTGGGTTCGGGTAGACGCTGGCTTTCTCCTGCCCTGGCTCTACTTGGCTTTAGTTCTATGTTAGACTTACTCTTCCTAAGGCTCGAGGATCGGGTCGGTCGGGTGAGCATTGAAAGATCTTAAAATTGCATTGAATCCTGACTTTTTCTTTTTTCACAACTCTACTGTTGTTTAAAAAATATTCTCTGAATCCAATGCAATAACCATTCCTTCAAAAAAAGCTATGCTCTTTCTTGTTGGTAACAATTGTACAGAGAGCCCCAATGCAGCAGAGACGATGAGGTAGTAAGCATTGGGCATGTAAATTAAGTGTTTAAAACCAACCTTTTATTTCTTTTGCAACAATGCTATCACAAAAGAAAATAACCTCTAAATCCCAAAGAATGACTATTCCTTCAAAGAAAAGGTTCTTTTCTTCCTTGTTGATAAGAATTGTATTGGCTTGGAATGGGACACTGGTCCAATTTTATGTAGCTCTGATAACAATTGAACTGGCTTGAAATGATGGATTCAAAAACTATGTACATACAGAATTTATATGAAAGTTACAGTATGTTGTCTGCAATTTCAACCCTCATTATTTTGAACTTTTTCCCATTTTATCTCTCTGTATAAAGTGTCTATTCTCATTAATAAAACTAAGTTTTTCTCCATGCATCAACAATCAAAACTGCTACTATATGTCTTTGTTTTCTATGATCACCCAAGAATCATTTCTTTTGATTGCACACTTGAGTTTGGAAATAGGAAAACAAGACATATGTAGAACCGATTAAACAAGAGAAAATAGAGAGTTTGTATATTTCTACCAACTGGTGTCCTCCGTGCAGGGTCTTCCCTCTTCTTATTTCAGGAGTAGATACAAATTTCATGGAGAATGGGGATTTTGAGATCATCTTTGGCTCTGAAGATAAAAAACTAGGAATCATTTGAAGAGTATCAAAAGGCCATGTCATTGCTTTTCTTGCCATTGTCAGATAAACAGGCCTGAGAGAAACTTATTCAGGAATTTGATGTCGAAGACAGTCCCACCCTTGTCCTTTTGGACCAGAAGTGCAAAGCTATCAGTATTGATGATTGTGCCAAGGCATATCCATTTAGCAAATAAAGGCTTGGTGAACTTAGAGTTGAGGAGGAGAACATTGAGCTTTCATGGTCCTTGAACTCCCTTCCCATCTCTCCTAACAAAGATTTTGGTAACGGAGAAAGAAATGTGCCTATATTGGAGCTAGAAGCAAAGACTGTTTGTCTTTATTTCTAACTCATTGATGCCCTCCTTGTAAAGAATTCAATCCAGAGCTTATACAATTGAACAATGATCTGAAGAGTAGTGGTGAGCAATTCAAGATTGTGCTCATCTCCAGTAATCAAGATACAGAATCCATACAAGAATATTTTGAAAGCATGAAGAATCTGCAACTATACTTTGAAAAGGTATCCCATCCTTGATTGTGTTTGGTTCAGATGGAAAAACATTACAAATATAAGTCATGGAATCATAGAGCATACACATCATGCTTTCAAAAAAATGCTCGATCGAAACCTTGTTTTGTAAAATGTAAGGCTTGTGGGATGTGTAGAATAGATTTGAAATTTCCAAGAAAATACAATTAGCTTGGGTAGAACTGAATTCCACAACCCTATCAGCAATGCCACGACCTACACTAAAATGTTAGCTTCTTGCAGGAACTCTCATTAGATTTAACCAGCTCAAATAATGGAATATTGTTATCAAATATCAAGATACTTAACGGCAGAGATGGTAACACTGGGGGAATTTCAGGAAGATGGATTTCAAAATGTTTGCTTCAGCTTATAGAAAGCAGGATGACTCTGAGAAGGTAGAGGCAGGTTGTTAATTCTATCTGTTGGGGCTCTACAGCAGATGTTATAAAAATGCCTATGATTAAAGTTCATTCTGCCATTTCTGTCTAACCTGAAGGTGAATTAGATACTTCTCAGGCAAGTCCAGGTGCAGTTTGTAGTCTTAAAGGCAACTATCAAATACTACTACAAATCAATGATGGGTTGACGTTAGAGGTTGGTAGGACGTGGGGTTCTCTGACCCCTTTCAAGGAAATCAAATGATTCATCATTGATACATTGCAGCTATCTTTTTTAAATTGCTTCTGAGCCTCAAACAGTGTAATTTCCATTTTCCTTTAATCTTCACAAGCAATAAAGGTTTGATGAAAAGGTCAATTGATTCCATTGCCTGCAATCAATTAATTCCCTAATTGTACTCTAAAAGAAAGTGAACGGATGCTGCAATGAGTTTAAACTTCCTGTCTTAGTCGAAATCAACTATGAGGACACAGCTTTTGGGTTAAATCTTTTCACAAAGTTGGTTGAAATTTTTAAGTGGAAGTTAGAGCCAAAGATAAAAGTATTGTATTGGAAAGAGGTTTAAGTGTAAACATTGCTGAACAAGTGATCATTCAATAATGGAAATCAGAAGGCGAATGGAGCTGGAATCAGAAGCATCAGTGTTGGAGCTCAAAACCATTGTGCATTTCTTGCACTCAAAAAAGTTGGCCCATCATCTTGGCATAAATTGAAAACAAGCAATGAGCAGATGCGGGACTTCATTTCACGGATAGCCTAGATGGAATTTTGTTGGCAGTTCATCACTCTGGCTGGATTCCATGCCAAATCACTGGTTATTGATACTTTCATCAGAGATTATGCTCGGAAGGGACTGTGCAAGGTGGTATCTCTGCAACTGCTTCCATGGATAAAGGAGTGATAGAAGACCAATTCAAAGGCAATACAAAGTGCAAATTTTAAAGGCTGCTGCATACTGAGTGTGTGAAGCATTTGGTGGTGATGTTGAACTCAAAAGTGTTCTCCAGTGGCTTGCAACATCTCAATATTTGCGGACTCTTGTTTAGTATTTCACATTTGGGAAGGAATGTTCTAAAAGACTTATAACATTCACATAGTGGATCACATGTCACTGTTGGACTGTTGGAGAACTTTGGGATATGTTGATTGAATACTCAAGACTAAGATCAATGGGGAAAACATACAAAAACCTTTTTAATTGGGTTCTTTTACATCTAAATCAAGATACAAAATGCAAAACATAAAGATGGAGAAATTTAAACTTGCTGCATTGTGTGGAAGTTAGCTCGATTGGACCAAGAAATGTTCTGTGTAGGAATGACTTCTGTGGAAGATACAGGATACGAGTTCTGAATTTGTTCTTTGTGATATAAATAAGAGTTCTGGAATGACTGTCATTCAAAGAAGCTCAACTTTTTCCACTTTCTTTCACATTCCCAGTCTGTCCATAGAAGAGGCATAGACTAAAGGGAAATTCAAAAAGTCTTTCCAAATTAAATAAAGAAATAATTTCAAGAAACATTACAAGTTTGGGAAAAAGAGAGAAGTTTTGTTTTTAAAAGGGGATCTTTTTTTCCTGCTCTGAGAAGAGGTGGTTGGTGTACAGGGGAAAACTGGAGTCTGTGAGCTCCTTTTGCTTTGATGTCATCATTTATTTCCAAGACGAATTATTCTGATGATTAATTGGTTTCCTCTTATGCTTATTTCCGTGTTCCTTGCTCTTGCTCTTGGCATGTAAATTGATTTGGAAGTTCTTGTGCTTCTGCAATCGGTATCATTTGTTCTTTTTCGATTTGATCAAGAAATATCTGCTATTTTCTTATATTCATAGCTGATTTCTTTTCTTTTTTGTTTTTTCTTTGCTTGCATTTTTGTACTTTCTGGTTAAAAGTACTTGAAGATGTAAAATTCCATCATACAAGGGAGCTGCCCCTCTCAAACACAGAGGAGAGTCATTAATCTCATAGCAATTTCTCCAATTGTTGATGCATTTTGTTGCTGCCCATTGGGCGCGTCTGGTGATTTTTCACAGTGACAAAACTGTTAACTAACACAGTAGAAGAATGAAAATAAGAAACTAACACGATGTATATGTGACAGGAACAATCTACTGCCCTAAGTAATTCCATGGAGCAGCCTACTACTCGGATAAGTATAACTGTTACTAATAAATAGAATGATATATATGATGAATGAATGGATTTAGATTAAATAATAAATTGAGTATAAATGTTAATCTAATTTTCTAACACTTGAGTAATATATGATATAGTTGGTCTATATAATATTATCATATAATGTTGTTTGGGAGTACACAATCTGTAAATATTAGCTGATATTAATAATTATCTTTGAGGATGTTAAACCAACTCACTGAATTACATCCTGCCATCCAACAGATACTCAAGTACTTTATCCATGTTTGAGCTTGTAAAAGTGCACAACCCCTGGTATTATTTGTTATATGAAAAAATTGTCAAATTGTCAATTGTTCTGTATCACAGCATCATGATGGGGACTACTTTATATACTTTTGATATAATGGGGTGGTCTTTTCCACTTCTAATTTCACAGCATTCCTCTACTATCATTTGATGGTTTGGTACTTGGTAGTGCCTTTAAAGAAAACTAATGAAATAGCCTTTTCATTTCTGATTACATAGAATTGCATTAATATAATTTAACTCTGATTGAGCACCACTTTTAAAGAAAACTAATTATATAAGCTTTAAATGCTTTAAACTGAAAGTTAAACACTCAAGAACTAGAATCTTGGTTTAGTATGTGTCCTCTTGAATATTTGTTGCACCAACTTTTGCCCGTTGCCTGTACTAGCTCATGTCCCTTATAGCTAGAAATTTCACTTTTGTCCAAGTCTAGCAGCTTTTATAATCAATGTCAAAACAGTTGTATCATTTAATTGATCAGACACTATTTAGCAGAGAATATAATCAAATACCACAAGAACCACTAATTCATCCTCGTACATAATTTGAAAATTATTGTGCCCAGATCTAACTAAATTAGCTTCTAGAAAACCCACGGGATTTCAATTGGTCTACCTACCCTGTATGTGGCTTGAAAATCAAAAAATTATGATTGTGAAACATAAAAGCTGTTCCCGAAAGCTGTTGAACAAAAAGAATGGACCATGTCAGATACCATGCACAATGCACAACAAGAGGTTGAAGGCCACTTTTCCAAGGTGCTGGTAAAGGAGGACAATCATCATATCATGAGATATGAAGAGATGGACATGCATGAAAGAATCATTCAAGTTGAACAAGATGAGAAGATTGCATCTATATTTCAAGGTCATGAACCTGAAAATATTGTGCATGAAGAAGATAGTAAGGAACTAGATGAAGCCCTTTTCACAAACATAATAGAGGAATTTTGTTCAAGTCTTGATGACAACTCTCCCAAATCTGAATTTTCTGAACAGCATGTTGAGGTAAGCAATGCAGTCATGTTTTAACTTGGATCACATGAGGAAACTCATTCTTTTCAGCATAAGGTTATGGTTGAAGAAGCAGCTGATAAAGGTGTAATCAGCAATAAGAATTCAGTTTTTGTACGATCAAGAGGATGTCCAATCAGACATCTTGCTTGGTTGGAGGCTAATGGAAAGCCAGAGGTTCCACTTGTTTCTGAGTTTGTAGATACACTTGAGGAAGAGGCCAAACATGCATTCTCAACTAAGCAAGAGCAGTCTGATTTCAAAAATCTACTTTGGACCAGCAGTACATATGATTCATTTCAAGAGGAAGGTGAATTTGTTCATCTTTTCCAAGGAGTGTTGCATCAAGTTCTGATACACGTGTTCGTGCTTCAATTGGTTGTGGCTACTAATGATCATGCAAGGTACCATAAGTTGTTGAAGAAAGGCAACTATTTTATTAGGCCAGTGAATGGTTTCATTTGAAAGGTTTTCATTGTGGCTAGTTTAGGATAGGCAGGTTTCCATTTCCAATAAGTGCAATTGCACAAGTTAGCGTCTTGTTTTTAGTTAGTTGTTTTGCGTCAGTCATATCATCCTTCTTGTCGTCTGTGTCTTTGTTGCTTGACTTTGTAACCCAATGGATACTAAAGCACTTAGAGTTTTGGATTCTACTCCCTTCAATCGTTCCAACAATCAAAGGAAGTTCCCTGATCAGAGCCAATTGTTGTCCTCAAAAATGTGACCTTCAAATTTTTGGTTTAAATGCATCATTTTTTGTCTCCAAGGCACGTTTTATGAGGTGTTAAATTCACATTTGTTAGTGTCAAATCATTGGGGGGTTATCTTTGCCATCATTGTCCAAGTTTTGGTGATTTTTAATCTTCTTTTTCCTAACTTTTTGTGAAATTTCGGGTTTCAGAGCAGTCACTGCAAGTTGAAGATTTTACTCTTAAGGCACGCTTCCCGAGGCAAAAAAAATTGCTCCTTGTAGAAGTGGACTGATCTTCGGTCCATCCTCAATTCATGTTTCAAATTTCATTGCGTTTCAAGTTCGTTTGCTATGTTTTTCCTTCAATTTCAGGTTTTTTCTTCCTAACTGCAGGTGGGAAATTTTCCTTTGATTGCAAGTTTTAATTTTCTCTTGTTTTTGTGTTGTAGGAAAATTTTAAAACAATTACAAGTGCACTTTATTTAAAACTTGTCACTTGTTACTTTTTATTTCCCCCTTGCTTTTTATGTCTTTTAAGTCATTGTAGCAATTTTTTGGACAAATTACAAGTGAATTTAAAATTATGACTTGTAATTTCTTTTAAAAGTTCCTACTTAAGTGAATTTTGAAGTAAAAGGGATTTTATTTCCTTATTACGAGTCTTTTTGTTAAAGTCATTTTAAACTTGTAAAGGGGATTTTATTTCCCTATTACAAATTATTTTGACATGTCTTTTTGTTCTTTCTTCCCTAAAACCTGAATTTGCCCAAGGAAGACAAAAGTGAAGTAATTAAAGCTTGCAATGGGGTTTCTAAAACCCAATTGCATCTTTTTTGAAGGCATTTGCTGCTTGTATTTGCAAATGAAGAACCCAACCTGCACATTTGCTCCCACAAATCCGTTTTTTGTGGCCTTCTTCCCAAAAATCCATCCAACATTCATGCAAAATCATTGGGAATCAATGCTGGTTGCCACGTTTTTTACCAAAAACAGTTTTGGCAAATAGGTTTTGCATTTTTGAAGGCATTTTTGAAGATGTTGTTGAAGACGTTTTTGAATCCGTTTTTGGCTCACGTTTTGCATTACATTCAAATCGTAGTGTTTGGCACTTAATACTTGGTGTTTGCATTCAAGAAGAACACGTTTTCTTCAAAAGTTTTCTGCTAAATGTGCCCTACATTCATGCCGGTTGTTGAGCCTTGGATTCTGGACGTCAAAGAGGTTGCATTGATCTTGTTTAAATTCTAGTTTATATTTGTTCTTCCCAATGGATAAGTTCTTTCAATGCAATTTGTAAATTTGCATGATTTTCCCCTTTTACAGATTTTTCCAATTCATTTGATTTCGGGTTTTACAAATCTGATTACAAGTTGAAGTTTTTCCCTTTTTTCAAGTTGTCAAGCTGAAAATATTCCTTCCCATACATGTACATGGTCATAAACTTCATTCCCATCTTCTCCTTCATGTCAAAATCCCTTTCTCACCATTTCATCCACTCATTTCACACCTTCATTCATTTTTCCCATTTAAAGTCTACTTGCAGTCGGAATTTTAAAACCCGATTGCAATTGTGTCTTCACTTGCAGTCAGCCTTCCAAAACCCGAAATTGGTCCAAAATGCACTCAAAAAACACTTGAAAATGAGTCTTAAGGGTCCAATTACAAGTGCAAACTTGTAGTTACCCATTACACATATGAAGTTGCATGTTTGTTCTCCATATTTGCAAGCTAATGCTCTTGTTTTACCACACATGTAGTGCAGTTTCCAGAACCCGAAATTCACTTGTGAGCCCATTTTTGCATCAATTTATCCCTTCCCTTGTCAGTCATGTTAGCACACACGACCTACCAAAACAATGGATTAAGGCATGGGCCTTATTTTGCAAGCAGATTCCAAGATTGGAGGATGGTACAAAGAAGAGATACAACACCAATTCATGGATGCAAATTATAGAATGCTTTCAAAACAGAGATGGCCATAACATGAAGATAGGAAGGCAGCCCTTTCCCTCTTGAAGAAATGGTACTACCCCAAGCATGTGAAAGTTGAAGTTTGTTGGTTAAAGACACAAATACTATCAAGGATGCAAATTCTCATTCCGGTTTGAGATGTCTTCACCAATCCTGAATACTTCAAGTTCTAACGGTTCGAGAAGTCTTCACCAATCCTGAATACTTCAAGTTCTAATGGTTCAAGATGTCTTCACCAATCCTGAATAATTCAAGTTCTAACATCCTGAAGCAGCATGAAGATTTTCAAAACAAAGAATGATGTAGTTAGAGTCATGTCTTCAAACACAGAGAATAATTTCAATTATGCATTTGTAATTTTGTTTTGATGAGTTGCATGTAAAAAAAAAAACTTTGTAATTGAAAGTTAACTCATCACTTGCACTTTTGTAATTACATGTAAAGCAACTACAAGTTGAGTTCAATTAGGACTGTAGTTGGAATAAGTCATGGTGGTTGAGAGAATTTCTCAAGTTAGTTGGGATCCTCCAACCTTTTTCTCAAGGCTCCTCTCCTATAAATACTTGAGGGGATCTTTTGTAATTTTTATCTTTTGGCAATGCAACAAAATTCTGCCAATTTGTATGTGCACTCTAAGACTTTGAGCTTAGATGTAAATCAGATTGCTTTCAATAAAAAAGGCAAGTTGTGTTGAGACTTTGTGCCAGTTCAAGTTGTTATGTGACGACATTTTTTGGAGTTGATTGTGATTTTTGTTCTATTGTTCAAGAGGGATTTAAATTCAATCTTGCAGACTTTGAGCTGCTAATTGCATTTGGAGATATAGGTTTGGTTTTCAGACTTGGTCTTGCAGACTTTGAGTTGTTTATCACGTTTGAAGCTAGTGTAGAAAGCTCAAGCAAAGGGGGTAACTTGCAAACTTTGCGCTACTTTTATTTCCTATGTTTGTGCATAAGAGGTGCATCATGTAGTTAAACTTCGAGCTGCTACATACTATGCTTGGTTACCAGAAAATCATCTAAAAAGGTTGATAGGAAAATAGATAGTTGAAGACTCTGACTTTCTTTCTGTTTTCCCGTCCTAGGGAACTGACGGAGGTCTTTGTGCTTTCATGGAAACTTTGCTTCCCTTTATGTTCCAAAAATCCTACAAAAAAAGTCTCACTTTTGCATTTGTTGTTATTTATTTCCAATTGCTATTACTTTTCTATGAAGAGAAAAGAGTATAGTTTTTCTTGAAAGAAGAAGAAAGACTATTGTCTCACCCATATTAGATTAGTTTAGTTTGTAGATAGGGGGAGCCTTCCCTAAATTAGGAGAGTATCATACTCACACATTGTGACTGAAACCACAATTTTGCACATCCCCAAGTGTACAAAATTTTCAACCAACAATCATATATATATAACTGGAGTTCAGTACAGACTTCTCATCAAAGACATAAGATCTACTACAGTATGTACTTGTTCAAGGCTCAAGCCTTATAAAAGAGAGACAGTTCGTCCATTTGTTGAGACTGATGTTCAAAGCAATGTAATTAAGAACATATCAAAAAGTGAGATAGCACAGGGCAGCAAAAAGAACTAGTTACACAAAATAGTGAATTCCAAAGAAACAATAAAAGGATAAGTCAGCCTTCATTAATCCTAGAATTGAGCATGTTGTGAAAGTGAGATACCGAGGAATAATGCTCGAGATGATGTTCATAGCATTGCTCGTCTCAATTGTAGGTGTCTCCCCCATACTTGTGAAGCAACTTGTTAGCTATTATAATCAAAAAAAAAAACTGTACGAATCAGGCAATGCCATTTCAAACAAAATTAGGTACTGGATACCTCACCCAAAGGGTCATAGCTAGTGCAAACAAAAGTTAATCAAGATTTCCTACCTCTTTAGACATTGTCAGAAGTTCATCTGTGTCTGTAACACGAAACCAACCATTTCTACAAGCATTCTGCAAGCATCCACAAGAAAAACCTTTATGCCACAAAAACTCAAAACGGCTTGAAAAACTTAATTGTATATAATCCTAATCTAAACTGTAGATGAAAAAAATATTTTTATCTAGGAGAATACTTCCTATATTTCTCAACTTTTTCAACACTCGGTGCAAAGTACAGTCCATAAAAGCAACTACCACACGCAGTGTTCTACCCAACAATTGTGTCAAGTCTTTACAACCAACCAAAAGAAATATAAATAAATTCTCTCTACCTCTTATAGTCATATGTTGCCATGTCCCTTTTTTCAAAAATAACACTTAACTAGTAAAGTCCTTACTGTAAGAAAATAGCAGGTCAAAGATAACAGAAAATATTAGGCAATATTATTCATTTAGTATTTATATTGTCTAAGTAAAATTCATATCCTTTAGACAAATAAATATTCGTTTTATTATTATTTCAGTGGATCCATGACAGTTATGATGGATTTTATGATAGGTTGTCATAGTTGAAGGTGTTTGCTAGCTTTGGTCTGGAATCTTGCATGGGCTATTTTGGAAATAGTTTTTGGAGAGAAATAAATGGAAATTATATTATTTTATCTATTTTTCCAAGATGGACTTGTTTGGGTTTGATCCTCTATATATATGGAGGTGATTTCACATTTTGGGCATTCTTGTTGCATATTTTGATAGAGCTTTGGCTTGTTTCTTCAGTAGCTGATAAACCAGTGGAGAAGGAAACTTCTGAACGGGATGTTCAAGGTTTCCAGAGTGGTCTAAGGTCGGGAGAATGAGGATTGCTGAATAGTAATCTCACACAGGGATTACCACTGTGCTGAAAGTAGCAGTTTTGTAATATTTCTATCAGGATTCAACTGTGTAGCTTTTGAGTCCAACACATTGACCCATAATTCACGAGTAGTGGTTCATAATAACCCATCTCTCATGAGAATGAATGGAACACTTAACACTCATTGCATCTAGGTGATGCTCACAAAGGTGAAGCCTTGGGACTTCCCAGGAGGTCACCCATCCTAGTACTACTCCAACTCAAGCGCGCTTAACTCTGGAGTTTCCTCCAAGGTCAAGCCCACTTGGCTTGCAACCCCATTTGCAAAACCTTCAGCAAGTGTTGTACCTTATGAACCATTCATTATAGAGCCCCTTAAGTTCATCAATTGATAAGTAGCAGTTTTGTTGGCAGTTTCAGGTGTTTTCCAGCCTGTTGCTTCCCAGGTGTTGTTATTGCAGTTTTGATATTTTTGTGAGAAGTTTTGATTGCACAAACTTGCTGATGTGTGTGAGGTTGTGGAAATGCTATCCATACCATGTTTTAGCTGGTGAGATAAAACTGCATAAGTTAGGTTCAATTTCAGATAGTTTGGTGGTGTTTTCGAGCTGTTCTGTACACTCCGTGCTCACCCACTTTGTGGGTTTGTTGAAGCAGATGTAGTTTTCTGTTTGCAGCAGTTTATGACAGCAAAAATCATGTATTTTCAAGATGTAAATTATAATATTCATTATATATCAGTTTCATGAAGGTTTTCCGAAGGTCGGTGTGTTTCAGAGTTCATTTCTATTAGTCACTTTGCTGTGTTTCTGTTGATTTGCAAGTTTTAAATAAAAAAGTATTAAAAGGGTTTCAAACCTAATAATTTATTTGGCAAGAGAAATTGCATATGTACCTTGACAGATAGCATAAGTACCATTATTGCTGGCTGAAGTCGAGTGTCCTCTTTTCGTTCAAAAACCTGGTAATGAAACAATAGCATCATACAATTGTTAACAGATCAAAAGCAATGAAAATAATAAATGCCATTTCATGCTTCCAATCATAAGGTAATGACAAGGCACAATTCATATCAGCAATAAATGGAAAATAATTTCAAATAGGACAAAAATAAAAAGATGTCATGGTTATTGATTATGACTTCCCCTGAGAAAAACTAAATTCCACATTAATTCATCACCAAGCTTGAACTTACCATAAAACTAAAACATACACTAGTTTGCACCATAAAAACAAAACATACAAAAGTCTGCATTTCCATAGAAATGAAACATGCACAAAATTGCATTGCCATAGAAACATAACACACTTCATCATTATGCTCACGTCTGTATTACATTTTTTTTTAGTCTTCATCAACTGACATCTAAAATTGTAATCTAACTTCAATTAACAAGAAACTAAGAAAATATTGCGCCGGCTGAAGCCAATCGCCATCTTTACATTCAAAAACCTGGTAACAAAATAGTAACATTTTAAAATTGTTCACAAAGAAAAAATGGGATTAAGAAAAGTAATTTCATGCTTCACAATCATAAGGGAATGATAAGGCACAAATCACATAAGCAATTGACAGAAAATAATCTCAAACATAATAAAAGGGCATGGTTATTAATTGTAACTTTCCTTGATAAAAACTAAATTCCAGAATAATATTGTATTGTATTTTGATTCTGGTGCCATCAAACATATGGTTTGGCGGGAAGGATTAGTTTGTGATAGTACAGTTTTTTTTCCAGATAATATTCAGTACTCAATGTGATTCTGGGTGATGGCAGAACGCATTATGTACCATACAAAATTTCATATCAAACTAACAGTAGTCAAAAACTATAATTTTAGTATGCTTAAATGTTTCTGGCTTGAGTGAGTCAAATCAGTGTTTTTGGAAAGATAAAAGGCATACTGCTGTTACAGTCTCCTGGGTTAGAGAGCATAACATCTACCAGATTCATGAGTCCAATCCTTCACAAGCACATTCCTTGGTTGTTACTGCCAACATTTGCATGCTTTGGCTCCAAAGTCATATTCATTTCAATTTGCAGTATCTATTTTGGAGGACCACAAGAATGGTAGAAGGATAACCTCACACAAAGGAAAACAGAGATGTTTGTGCAGCATGGTTGGAGACAAATAATATTAAAAGCCTTTGAGGAAGGGAAGACTTGGAGACTAATGCAACGTTTTCAGTTGAAGTGTGATGATAAAGGTGGAGCCTAAGAAGTAAGCTCTATCTCTAATGTGATATATATTCTACTGCTTGTTGGTGATAATAAATACAAAACAGTGGGTGTAAATCTTAAACCGGAGTATAATGTATTTTAAGGTTAAACAATATAAGACTGCTAAAGAAAATGGAAACAGTGGAAAGTTAGAATATCCAAACTATAAGTGTGGGTAAGTGTGGGTGCATTTGCCTCTCAGAAGTTTGTTGAGCTGTTAATCCAAGTGGGAACACATAGTCAATGCACATCCCTATATACAGCTCAACAAAATGCTGTGGTATAGAGACAATGGGATATCTTTGAACATTGTGAAAAGCACGTTCAAAGGAAAGGAAGTTCTCAATATAAATTTGAAACAAACAGTTCGTAGTGCTGAATAAATAAATGAATTTGAATATCTGCTTGAAATAAATCCTTATAAGAAACTTTTCTATGAATAGCAATCATTCCAAGGAATGTACATTGTAAACTACCGGTATAGGTTTCGGAATGGATAAAGGACAAAGGTAGGGAGATTTGTCATTTTTTGGACCAGAGGTCTCTGACAGCTTAGTTATGTTTGTAATAAAAATTGTAAAATATAAAAAAAATTAACCATAATATAAATGTTATATAGGAAAATAAACAAAACACTGTGTTACTAGCTACACCAAGGCCTGACACCGTACCCAATCCAAAAAGATCTAGATTCAGGCACTGATACACCTCAAGTATGTGCAAGGAGCGTGCCAAAAACCTTGGGTGCATCTAAGACCATAGTTTGCAAGCTCAGTGAGTAATTGAGTATTTGCAATGTTTACTCTCAGGAGTTTTTGCTGCAGCGTTTTTTGACAATTAGTCACCAAAAACTCGGCAAGTCAGACTACTTTGCTCATCCCATCAGAAAACACACTGAAAACATGCAGACAAAATGCTGTAAAGCCACAATTTTTTGCCTTTAAAAGCCCTATTTGACCATGTTGAACTCTCCAAAAAAGTTTTTTGGGGGCTTTATAAGAATTATATTTTGCCTTTTAAAAAATTATAAAAATGGTGTGCACCGTGAGGGTCTATTTGATTTTCAAGGTCTTCATTTGCCACCCCCTACCCCACAAGCAATGCCACTCTCAACCTTGAAAGGGGCAATACCCCAAGACTCCTGTGACGGGCGCTGCCTTGAGAGCCCCACCAAACTTATTTGCAGCTGTATTTTGCATAAAATTTATGTGTTTTTTAAGTTGCTGAACTTTTGCTGAGGCAGAAAATTTTGGCTTGATGAGTGCCTTCTGAGTCCAGGTTTGCAAACTATGTCTAAGACATCAAAAATATCCAGGTGTCATGCAATCCAGGTTCGAGAACCCAATTAAAAGTCATGAAACAGGTAGCCCTTTTGCAAAATTTGTAACACAATTTCAAAAAATTTATAATTATAACAGAAAATTTCAACGACTAAAACTAACAAAACAACAATTCCCTACATCTGAATTTCTTCAACCAACTCTCAAGTCCAGGAGCTCAATCTAGGATCACTAAAAATTCTTTAATCAAACAGGAAAATCAGCATTCTGGGGGTTCCAAAGGTTAATCTCAGTCATAAACAATATCTAAATCAGTGTTTTGGGCATCCTACAACTTTGTCTCAGCAAACTTGGAGCCCAACACGGAAGCAGGAAATAACATCTGAAAGCATCATATGAATCCTCTAAACCAACTGATCTCACTGGTAACAACAAATTACCCATTTGAGCATGGTGACACAAACCCATAAAGTCAGTGCCAACTGCATTGCAAGAGAACCCAAAAATAGGGACATTACAGCATTGCACTACACTTGCATTGCAATGAACGTGACCATGAGCTTGTTTGTATATAACTATAGCACTTTCTTGAGCAGCATCCTTCAGTCTAGTAAAATACAATTTTTGTAGCTTTGACAGTAGTTGAAACCTTTTAAGTGTGCGCTCCTTGACTGCCTCCTATTATGTTGTATTGGAGACTGCTGTCTTTAGTTCATTGAGTGGAACTCATTTGTTATAGAAAGCAACTTCTAAAGATATAGCCTGCATAAATATATTCAGGTGTATGGTTGGAAGAAAGATTAGTGTGACTAGATCCTTAAAGACAAGCAACTCTGGAAGTAGGTATGTGGGTACATGCAAGATGCCTTCATTGGAAACATCTCTTTTAGTGAGAAGATCCTTTAATACTGGATCATTTAGGTTATATGCCTTCAACTCTTTATTGCATCAGACTAAAGCACATTTGCAGCTCTTGGATTCTATATAGTCACAAATTTTCTAAGGAATGTAGACCCAAGCTTTACATCCACAAACTCAAAAAAAGAGAAATATTTGGTTTCTCACCCTTCAATCCTTTATATGGAGTGCACCCATTGAGAGCACTAGTGGGTAATTGACTCATGATGTGGGTGGCATAAGCAACAAACTCTCCCCAAAACTCAAGATCCATCTTCTTGAGATGTAATAAATACTGAGTCATCTCGATGATAGTGAGATTCTTTCTTACAGCAACTCCATTCTACTAAGTATAATACAATGTGCACTACCATGTGATATGATATGAAGAATCATTCCAATTTGCAAACATATTCTCCTTCCCTATCCAATCACAAACATTTGATCTTTCTCCGATACTAGTTCTCTGCAAGAACTCTTAAGCCTTTTAATTAGAAAACACTTCACCCTTGCTTTTGATGTAGTAAAGCGACATAAATATAGTGTATTCATCAATGAAAATGACAAAATAGTTGACTCCTAGAGAAAATCTCATTGGCCCAAAGATGGCATTGTTAATAAGATCCAGGCCTTGATATGCTTTGTCAAGTCTGTTCTTTGAAAAGACTTCTCAATGGTGCTTTCTTAGGAGGCATGTTTCAAATATTCCACTTGGGAAGATTAATGAAAGGTTCAGCTTGAAGCATCTCGTGAATGCTCATGTGACACATAGATCCATAGTTGGCGTGACCAAATTTCTGATAAAAGAGCAAACTTGTGTCATCCAGCTTTGCAACCACAGCCATTCTCTGATGATTTGGATGGTTGATCAAATTTGCCAAGCTTATACATCTTATTCATTTGACCAAAATATACTAATGGAATGATCTGGAATCCACTGGCCATAACAGCCCAATTAATTGACCAAATTAGAACTTATTGGTGAGTGATGTGGTGTACATAGTAGATTGGGGCCTAAATCTATTACATGAGGCACATCTTTGAATCATGCATAACCTATAGAGATATTGTTGCTTCCTAAGATGGCAAGTCCCAAATCATCGTCAATTACAACTCATTCTTCTTGATGCAGATTCAAATAGTTGGAGAGCATGCTCCTAGAACCATTTCCACGACGGACGGCACATTTTTCTGAAACCCACATCAGGATTTTTTTGGCGGCCAACGCGATTTGCACGATTTTGTGCAGTGGTTTATGTCCAGCGATGGCACGTTTATTTTGAGCGTCTGCATTCTAGCAAGGTTTTTTGAGGATTTTTTGCAATTTCGCGGCATGTTTTACATGTGTCTTCTGTGTTCCGGGTGGCGCGCGATTTTCTCTGTTTGACCTACATCTATCCTTCGCTGTGATTTTTCCACGATTTCTGCAACATCGCGACATTTACATCTAGTCTAGCTTTTTCGATGGATTTTTGCGTGCGACGAGATCCATGTTGGTGGTCATGATTTTTCATTTCCACGTTTTCTGTGCTTCAGCAGCATTTATGGGTTTTTTAATTAAAAAAAATTCCTCAAAAAAATCTATATTTTCGGGTTTTTTATGATTTTTTCTGTAAAAACATTATTTTGTAAGGTTTTATAATTTTTATCCACAAAAAATTATTGATAGTTTTCATAATTTTTATTCTTTAAAAAAAATTATTTTGGGGTTTAAAATTTTTGTCCCTTGAAAAAAAAAATTATTTTTGGGTTTTATTAATTTTATCCAAAAAAATTATTTTTCTAGGTTTTTTTATTTTTCTCCACAAAAAATCATGGGAGGGTTTTGCTTGATTTTTCCTCAAAAATCAAGGAGTGATGTTTTACCACGTGATGTATGGTGTTTTGCCATGTGATGTATGATGTTTTACCGCGTGATGTCAAGTGTTTTGTTGTGTGATGTCTAGTGTTTGACCACGTGATGTTTGGGGTTTTGCCGCACGACGTTTCAATTTCTTTCCGATTTTTTCCTCAAAAAACGTTTCAGGGTTTTTCTTCCTGTTTAGGGTTTTTAACTTTTTTTTCACAAAAATGATGATTTGTAACTTCAGTTTTGGAGGGTTTGCCGATTTTTCCTCAAAATCGTGGTTTCAGGTTTCAATTTGGTTACCCAACATTAGGATGGATGGGTTCTGGTAATCTTAGTCATTACCACTTCGCAGATCTTGGGAGGGTCTCCACACCAGCAAAGTGTTCTTTTTGTTTGTGATCAAAAGACCTGCAATGTCTTTTGTAGGGTAATTAGTAGATGGAATGACCATTAAGGGAAGGTATTAGAATATTTAATTATATTTAGTTCTTTATTAATGGTCATTTAGCCTTTTAGTTGCTTTTTAGTTCGTTTGGTCTTTTTAGTGCAACTATTGCTTCTTTTATGAGAATGCATAGTTTGCTTTTTAGTTTTTAGCTTTTTAGCTTTATTTAGTGTTTTAAGCGTTTTAGCTTCATGTTGAAGCTTTAGATTAACGGTTTGTTCTTTTTAGAACATCGTCTTGTAATTCCTTTATATACGATTGTATATTCGTAATTATTATTCAATATCATTCGATTATTGATTCAATTATTTTCAATATCTCTGAGGTCTGCTCACTTGCAATAGACAATTTAAAGACAATCACACTGCATCACCCCTCTCACTCAAGTTTGGAACTAGTTCTCACTTACTTCCACACAAATTTAATTAATGCCAAGAGGCAATCTACAATGGCAGCAAGGGGTGGAGTGTAATGGCATGAGTGTGTTAACAAAAACTCTTACCTTATATCTTAAATTTGATAGCCATTCACACGTCAAAATATTAATATTTATTTTTTCCAACACATGCAACATACAAAATGTATGACTACATGTATTAACTTGAATAAAATAGTTCTGAACTAAACTAAACTAAAATATCTGTTAAGTAAATAAAATAGCTCCAAATTGATATCTCTTGCCATATTTTTAGATAGATGTATTAAGATATCTATACTAGTATGTAATTTATAAATCAAATGCGATCTCTATGACCATGATTTTTCCTCTCTGTAGCTTATATTGTTAAGATCTACAAGAATAGTATATTACCTAAAATATTTTACATATGATTAAATTATCCAGTAGATATGATTATATCTTTGGTTAAGTCATCAAGTGATATTAATATTGGCTGTTGGAAAACGTGAATTAAATTAATGGTTAATGTTGGCTTTTAGTGGCATCAATGAACAATTGCTACAATTATTTGCAGACAAGTATCTACTACTAGCTTGCATAAGCATTGATAAGATCATTTTTGTTAATACTTGAAAACTATTATCAATATTTATATTTAACTGGTTTGTGTTTGCATTGACTATATTTTTCTAATGATTTGCTTCTGAGATTATCTTGTCGAATTTTGATTGATATTCTTTTATTAGCTATTATTCTTTTTTGTTATCGGTGAAACAAAGGTTACACAGTCCCTCTCCCATAAGTAAAACTACGAAAAATGCAACTTTACTTACCAAAAACTAGTAACAACCGCTGGATGTATTATTGTCTGAGTTTATCATAATCTGGCAATGCCAATTTCTGCATTTAAGAACCTTTTCTGGGCAATTGTTTTCAGAACCTGAAGATCCCCTCCATAGAATGGGATTACCCTCATGGTCTATGGTCTTCGTGTCCCTAATATATATTGTTGTGTCACCTTGGTGTTGACAGGTTGCCTTAAATCTACCTGACAGGATTTCACCTCCTATCTCAACTTGTCCTACATCTCTTGGCTCAGCAGTTCATTCTCCTGATCTTGTGCTTCTGACCAAGGTAGGATTTGATTAGCACTTGATACCCTCTCCAGTATCCAATAAAAGATTGACTTTTCTCTTGCCAGAAGACGTGAATTATGCACGAAATGTTGCTCAATTGAGGCCCTAATATACTTCAGGCTAGTGTTTGCAGTGTCTTCTACTTTTAAGACTGCTCTGATATGGCTAAAGTGCCATGATAGTCATCCACTGAGAAGATAGTCTTCAACCTATGGTTGGACATTTCCTACACATAAGGAGTGTCCCTTTCTGGTTTGTTCTCTCCATTATCAATACTGGATGCCTCCATAGAAAGACAAAACACAAAATACTGAGAAATGAGGTAAGAATCACATAGAATAGATGGATAGTCCGATTAGAAAATGCATTAAGATAGATAGTAATACTAGAAGGATAAGGGACATGTTTCATTATTATTTGAGGCATAATAGATCTATTTATAATCCATACACTCTGCCACCAAAGGATATATATTAAGAGAACTTTGTTAATTGCGCAAAATCAACTACAATCTTTTCAATTTTGTAAAATGATTGCTTCCCTTTCTTAACCAAATATTATAAAAAATTTAATTATGTAGAGTATCTCTTGTAAGGGATTAAAGGGCTTTCCAATCTCCCGATGAAAGACTTGTGACTAAGGAATGAATGGTATAATTTGCCCCAGCAATAGCAAGAACATCAGTAGGCATTTTCATTATCTGACTTACTGCCTGAAATTTACTGAGTCAAAATTTAAGGAGTAAGTTATGTCCTCTTTGAGAATGCTTTCCAATTTCCAATTTGGGGCCAAAGCTTTCCTCATTGCTTTATAGAATAAACTGCAAATCTCCCTAAACCTGAAATAAACCAAAGCATTCAAAAAAATAAATGGAGTTATATCCCCTCAGCTTCATTATTTGTGCTCTTGGGGATGAAGAATGAACGCAAACCCCAACCATCTCAGCTTTCCTTCTGATGCACCATCAAAGTTCATTTTAAGGGAGGTGAGTCAAGAGAAGATGAGGGGAGGGGGCATCAACTTCTAATTCATCATTCCACCAATAGGTGATTATTAGCAACTATTAGTATTTCAATTTATTTTAATTTTTATAATTTGTCACTTGAGTTTTTATTTTGGGAGAACTTTTAGATGTCTTCTTTTTGCATTGCCACATTTCCTCATCACCACCAAAAAATCAAATGATGGATCATAGATAATATATGCTATTTTAACCACTGAAATTGTAGTTGTTACTTGCAATCACTGTTGAATTCTACTTGTACTATCAACCAACAAATGAGCCCCAATTGACACCCTTATAAAAACATCTCAATGAGGATGAAGATTTCAAGGTATACTATTAAGAATAATGTCAATTAAGATATATAAATCATGTTTATTTGGAAGATATCTAATTCTACATGTAATATCAACCAATAAATGAACCCCAATTGATGCCCTTAAAAAACATCTCAATGAGGATGAAGTTTTCAAGGTATACTATGAAGAATAATGTCAATTAAGATATTCAAATCATGTTTATTTGGAAGATTTCTGTAAGTCCTATAAAGAACATTATTTACTAGTTATCTTCACACAGCAACCATAATGGAGACACGGATAACCCATTGCAAGTTGATGCTGATAACCCTTCACATTCATTCATGTGTTGTCCATGTGGTGCAACTATAAATCATCGGGTTGGACATTTGAATTACAAACTGATGTGGGACACCCATTAATAATCCTCGAGATTAGACACAAGTTGTCATGTTTGAAATTCTTCCTACGAAAAATGCACGTAAAACATCCCTATCAATGGGACATTTGTAATTTATCTCTAGTCAACAACATGACATAAAATGATTGTCTTAGATGATAGAAATCGTTTTGAACATAATCAATGGTTTCAGTAAAATAGAGAAATTGAAGAAAAGTTGAATGGAGTTCACGGACTCGTGACTAATAAAACCTTCAGTTATAAAAATCAAGGGGCATGCACCTGAAAATCTGATATCGTCATGGCCTCCATCCACTTCATACCAATTAAATTTCGGTTCTCATGCTTGCATGGTTCAAGTGAAATATCATTATGACTAAAGGCTGTTGTTTTGTCTTTTACCATTTTTTTGAGTTATAGAACATGTCTTATTGGACAGATAGAGTTGCAATATTTGCCTGGGATTGATGTTGGCATGGTAAACCAAACATTATTTACACTCCCTACGCTAGGTGTATGAGCAGAAGGTTTTCACCACCAATATCCAAACAAATGAGATGTCAATGCATTCATTGTTTTCTGATTCCATTTTGACTACATTGTGTTCTGGGGTGCCATAGTGGCATTCAGGGACCACAAAATATCTTGGTCTTTGTAATGTCCCTACTAGTTAGGGATCACTATCCTGCAAAAACAGATTGTTAGAATACAACAGACATGTAAATATATATATGTAATCTAAATTGCCACTGAATTTAAAAAATACTTAATTAACATAATCATAATTTTAATCTAAAAAAGCATACGAATGCCATAAAAAGTATGTCCTTAGGCGGCCGTGAAGCTCGCCTTCTTGGAACCCATCTTGGTTCCAAGCCCTCCAGGAAGTCGAAGGTGAATTCGACTCCTGTCTTGAATGTAATTTCTTACATCCAAGCCCTCCAGGAAATCGAAGGTTATTTCGATTCCTGTCTTGGATGTAACCTCTTACACCCAAGCCCTCCAAGGAAGACCATGTGTCATTCCTTGCCTTGGGTGATGCATCCCATCACCCAAGTCTTCGGAGTGGACCGGCCAGATCCAACTCCTCTTGGTTGAACTTAATCGCCCTGCATATGCATATCGATAATCAGTATATATACTGCCCTAGGGATTTCATAATCCCTTCCTTAGACTAAGGGAGTTTCCTCCCTATAGCCTCCAACATGTGTTTACATTTGTATTTATGAAGCACTTTGATGATTTAGTACTATTTTATTTCCTAATCTACCTTTTATGTTAACATGTAATCCTAATGTAATATTAAATATACCCTATCATTGTTGACATATGCATTACAACTTCCTTGATAATATCTATATTCCTTAATCATTCCCTATGAGCAGATTAGTATATTAGTTAATTGTATTCTTTAATGCCCACATGTTTTAGCCTTCATATATTCTTACTACTGCTCAATGAAATGTACTTTAATTAATATTAACATATTAATTATCATCCTTAATTAATGTGCAATGAAACATATATTAATTAATTAACATCTATTAATTATCATACTTATTAATACTCAATGAAATATACATTAGTTACTATTACCATATATTAATTCACTTTAATATATTAATTTATAATATATTATACTTTACCTCTTACCTGCTGGTCACGAAGTCTGCTCCTGACTGCTCTCCCGTCTTTCCTCCTTCCTTCCCTTGCGGTGGCTGCTTCCCTTTATAGCTTTGTGAAGGGTTGTGACCCTCCACGATCCCTTTCCGCACCAAGGGGTGCGGTGGTAATCACAGCCCATGCTGCGATTACCATCGCACCTCTTGGTGCAGGGGAATCGGGAGGGTTATAATTTTTAAATATATAATGATGCTACGTTTGCCTTTGTAATATTAAATGTAATACTTTTTCATTAAAATAATAATATAACACTTCTTTCATTATATTAAATATATGATATTTTAAATAATTATTTCCTTAACATGTATTTCCTCTTTTTAATATATTACTTATATTAAATGTATTTCCTCTATTAAATATAATACTTATATTAAATGCATTTCCTCTATTTAATATAATACTTATTATATCGTATTAGTCATGTATTTACAATAATCTTATTACTCGATCCATATCCTTAATATTATTTACATAACTTTATATCAGGTGCTAATCCGGGTTTATCACAGTCCCTCCGTCTCAATTTTGCTTGTCCTCAAGCATCTTTAGGTCTTCCTCCTTTTCCCAAGTAGCATCCTCGTTTGGGAGATTTTTCCATTTAATCAGGTGTTCGGTAACGGTTCTGTTCCTGAGCTCTTTCTGCCGTGTATCTAGAATGATCTCGAGGTACAAGGTGAGTTTCCCTTCGTCATCTAGGGGTGGTAGTTCCTTGCAAGGAGCCAAGTGTTGCCCGAGAACCTTTTTGAGTCGGGAGACGTGGAACACATTATGTATTTTACTGCCTTTGGGAAGTTCTATTTCATAAGCTACTTCCCCAACCCTTCGAATTACCTTATAGGGTCCGTAGAACCGTGGTTTCAATTTTTCAGCCCCATTCTTCTTGAGGGAGGATTGCTTATATGGTTGTAGCCTTAAAAACACGAAGTCTCCGGCCTCAAATGTCCTTTTTGAACGCTTCTTGTCTGCATAGATCTTTTGTCGATTTTGGGCTTGCTGTAAATTCTCTTTCAAGGTCTTCATGATATCCCTACTTTGTTGAACGAAATCTTGTGCTTTTGGTACTTTGCTTTCTTGGTTTATTAGTTCACCAAAACTTGTGGCCTCATAGCCGTACAAGGCTTGGAAAGGGCTCATACCGATTGACATGTGGTGCGTCGTATTGTAGCAATGTTCTCCTAGGTGTAACCACTTGATCCAGGCGGTCTGTTGCCCTGTAACATAATTCCTTAGGTAGCCCTCTATCCATTTGTTCACTATTTCAATTTGCCCATCAGTTTGAGGGTGGTAACTGGTACTAGGGGTCAAAATCGTTCCTGCCATTTTGAAGAGTTCCTGCCAGAATTGACTAATAAACTTGCTATCTCTGTCACTGACAATATTCACGGGGAGTCCATGGAGTCTGAAAATCTCCTTGAAGAATAAATCGGCTATTTGGTGGGCTTTGTATTCGGTGGAGACCGCAAAGAAATGGGCATATTTTGTGAGTCTATCCACTACCACAAAGATGCTATCTTTACCTTGTGTCCTTGGCAATCCTGTTATGAAGTCCATCGAGATGCTCTCCCACTTCTGTTTGGGAATAGGTAATGGTTGAAGTAATCCGACTGGGTGAGTGAGTTCTGTTTTATTGCGTTGACATGTTAGGCACTCTTGTACATATCTTTAGATGTCTCTCTTCTGGTCTTTCCATGCATATTTTTCCCTGATGTGTTTATAAGTTTTATAATATCCTTGGTGCCCTGCTAAGGGGTTATCATGGAATTCTTTTAGGAGCTTGTTTTTGAACTTGGTTTGAGGGGTCAAGTATATCCTTCCCTTATACAATATGAGGTCTCCTTTAACTTGAAAGTCTTCATTGGGAAGGTTTCCCTCTAAGATTCCCTTTGTTTGTGGATCTTGGTTGTATTCATTAAGGATTTCTTCCTTCCAATCCCTTTAGATGCTGGTAAGGGCATTGAGGTGGGCTCTGCGGGACAATGCATCTGCTGCCTTGTTATTCATCCCTTTCACATATTCTATATCGAAGTCATAGGCTTGTATTTTGCTCACCCATTTTTGTTGCCTATCATTGAGGTCTCTTTGGCTCAAGAAGAAGCGTAGACTGTTATGATCGGTTTTCACACTGAATTTCCCACAGACAAGGTATTGGCGAAATTTGGCTAAGGCGTGCATTATGGCTAGCATCTCTTTGTCATAGATAGAGTAGTGTCTCTCTGCTTCGGTGAGTTTACGGCTCTCAAAAGCTAGGGGGTGTTTCTTTTGCATGAGGACTGCCCCAATTCCCTCCTCGGATGCATCACATTGTAGTTCAAAAGGCATAGAAAAGTCGGGGATGGCCAATACGGGGTATGAGCTCATGGTTATCTTAAGTTGTTCGAAGGCTTGTTGGGTTTGGTCATTCCATGTGAAGGCTCCTTTCTTCGTTAGGTCGGTGAGGAGTGCTGCTATTTTGAAGAAACCTTTTACAAAACGTCTATAGTAGTTGCATAGTCCCACAAACCCTCTTAACTGTGTTAAGGTTCTAGGGATGGGCCATTCTTTGATGGCTTTGATTTTTTCCTCATCCACACTGACTCCTACTTCACTAATTTTGTGTCCTAGGTATATGATTTCTTTCATCCCAAATTCACACTTGGAGGCTTTAGCATATAAGGATTCAGTTTCAAGAATATTTAATACCTCTTCGATGTGCAGGAGATGTTCTTCCCATGTCTTGTTGTAAATGAGTATATCATCGAAGAAGATTAGAAGAAATTTCCTCAATTGTTGTCTGAATGTATGATTCATGCATAACTGAAAGGTGGCCGATGCATTAGTGAGGCCAAATGGTAGAACCAAAAATTCGAAATGTCCATAGTGACACCTGAATGCGGTCTTGGGGATGTCTTCCTTCCTCATTCTGATCTGATGGTACCCTGACCTTAGATCGATTTTAGAGAAATATTTTGCCCCGTCCAGTTCATCCATTAGTTCATCAATTCTTGGGATAGGGTATCTATTCTTTATAGTCTTTTTATTTAGGGCTCAGTAATCTATGCACATCCTCATCGTCCCGTCTTTTTTCTTGACCAATACTACTGAAGAAGCAAAAGGGTTGCTGCTTGGTTGGATGTGTCCCATTTCTAATAATTCTTTTATGGTTTTTTCAATCTCTTCTTTGAATTTGTGTGGGTGGCAGTAAGGAGTGGTAATTACCGGTTTTGCTCCTTCTAATTCAATGGAATGCTCAAATCCCCTTTTTGGTGGTAAGCCTGGAGGGATGTCTTTGAAGACCTTTTTGTGTCTTCTAAGCATGGGTTGTATATCACTCTGAATGTTTTGACCTTCGGATTGAGATTTATCCAAGATCATACATTGAGCGATCCAGTCTCCTTGATCATGTCGAAGAATTTTCTCCATTTTATTGCAAGATACTATTTTTGGAGAACCGTCAGGAATTCCTTTTAATGTTATCTCCCTCCCTTCACGTTGGAAACATATCTCTCGATTTGGACTATCCATGGTGAATCGTCCCAATGAATTTATCCATGGCATTCCCAAAATGATGTCATTCTCTAGGTTCACTACGAAGAAGTTCCTCATAATTGTATGTCCCTCTAGGGTGACTTCCAATTGAGTGATAACTTTAGTGCATTTGTCTATGACTCCGTTACCCATAATCACTTCAAATCCTTCAAATTCTTGAGTTTTTAACCTTCTCTTTGCTGCCAAGTGTTTGCTAATGAAGTCATGTGATGCTCCTGTGTCCACTAACGCAATTACTTTATGTCCTTTGATAGTTCCTTTGAGCTTGAAGCACCTATTTTCACTCCCTTGAGTGATGACTGCCAAGGTACTTGGTTCATTGCTTTCAAATCTGGCTCTTTTGTATGGTCTTCCCTCATCCTGTATTTCTTCTGTGTTATTTAGTTGTCCTCTCTTACATTCATGGCCTCTCCCCCATGGGGCCTTGCATTTGAAACATAACCCCTTCTCCACCAAGTTGTCTCTCTCCTTACATTGGTGATTGTAACTCCAAGGTTTTTTGCACAAGCGGCAGGGTTTTTCTTTGCTGTCATTCTGGTGTCCTTCATTCCTATATGGTGTTTTGGTTGAGGTATTCTTGGGAGCACTAAATTCAACCATTCTAGTTTTCTTGATGGCTTCTCCTAAGTTCTGTGGTTCCAGGGGTTTCACCAAATTCTTAATAGAGTCTTTTAGGCCTTCTAAGAACATGTAGGTGAGCCTCTTCTAGGATAGGTCGGGAACCATTACTGACAAGTTTTGGAATTGGTCTATATAGTCTTCAATGGTTCCTACTTGTTTAAGGTGTGTTAGCTCTTGGAAGTACCATTCGGAGTCCTTCTGGTCGAATCGGCTAATGAGCCTTTGGGTGAACTCATTGTAGGTGGCGACATTTTTGTGTCCTACGGTAATGAGACCGTTATGCCACCAATTATGGGCGGTTCCGGTTAGATGTAGTATGGCAAATTTAATAGCATCTCCTTCAGTCATGGGGCTATATGAAAGATAGGTGTCTAGTTTTTGTACCCAAGCTTGGGCGACATCCTTCCCTGTCCCATCAAAGCATGGTAGGGACATTTTGTTGACTTTAGCTTTAAGGTCATTACCCATAGGTTTTCTCCTTCTACCTTCACTAGTTTTGGATTCACAAAAGTCCCTGACGGACACTACCCTCTGAACTTTTGGCTCTAATCTAGCATAAAATTGGGCGATTTCTTCCACCCTTCTTCCCTAACACATTCCTCTCTAGGTAGAAATTCGGGAATTGTTTGTCTACAACTCTAAGGAGATCGTTCGTTATCAGTGTGACTAGAGTGTACCTCTCTCCTATGGTTTTGCATATCTCTATTGTTGCTGTTTGTACTTTGGAGGATTAATTGGCTCATTATTTCGAATTTCTCATTGGTCTGTTCCATGAAAGTCTGAAGTTGTTTGGCCAATTGATCGGCCATTGCCTTTGCTCCTTTCTTCCACTGATATGTGATCATAAACTAAGAACCCTTCCCACAGGTTGGCAGGATTATGCTCTGATACCACTGTAGTGTCCCTACTAGTTAGGGATCACTATCCTACAAAAACAGATTGTTAGAATACAACAGACATGTAAATATATATATGTAATCTAAATTGCCACTGAATTTAAAAAATACTTAATTAACATAATCATAATTTTAATCTAAAAAAGGATACGAATGCCATACAATGTATGTCCTTAGGCGGCCGTGAAGCTCGCCTTCTTGGAACCCATCTTGGTTCCAAGCCCTCCAGGAAGTCGAAGGTGAATTCGACTCCTGTCTTGAATGTAATTTCTTACATCCAAGCCCTCCAGGAAATCGAAGGTTATTTCGATTCCTGTCTTGGATGTAACCTCTTACACCCAAGCCCTCCAAGGAAGACCATGTGTCATTCCTTGCCTTGGGTGATGCATCCCATCACCCAAGTCCTCGAAGTGGACCGGCCAGATCCAACTCCTCTTGGTTGAACTTAATCAACCAAGCCCTACATATGCATATCGATAATCAGTATATATACTGCCCTAGGGATTTCATAATCCCTTCCTTAGACTAAGGGAGTTTCCTCCCTATAGCCTCCAACATGTGTTTACATTTGTATTTATGATGCACTTTGATGATTTAGTACTATTTTATTTCCTAATCTACCTTTTATGTTAACATGTAATCCTAATGTAATATTAAATATACCCTATCATTGTTGACATATGCATTACACCTTCCTTGATAACATCTATATTCCTTAATCATTCCCTATGAGCAGATTAGTATATTAGTTAATTGTATTCTTTAATGCCCACATGTTTTAGCCTTAATATATTCTTACTACTGCTCAATGAAATGTACTTTAATTAATATTAACATATTAATCATCATCCTTAATTAATGCGCAATGAAACATATATTAATTAATTAACATCTATTAATTATCATACTTATTAATACTCAATGAAATATACATTAGTTACTATTACCATATATTAATTCACTTTAATATATTAATTTATAATATATTATACTTTACCTCTTACCTGCTGGTCACGAAGTCTGCTCCTGACTACTCTCCCGTCTTTCCTCCTTCCTTCCCTTGCGGTGGCTGCTTCCCTTTATAGCTTTGTGAAGGGCTGTGACCCTCCACGATCCCTTTCTGCACCAAGGGGTGCAGTGGTAATCACAGCCCGTGCTGCGATTACCATCGCACCTCTTGGTGCGGGGGAATCAGGAGGGTTATAATTTTTAAATATATAATGATGCTACGTTTGCCTTTGTAATATTAAATGTAATACTTTTTCATTAAAATAATAATATAACACTTCTTTCATTATATTAAATATATGATATTTTAAATAATTCTTTCCTTAACATGTATTTCCTCTTTTTAATATATTACTTATATTAAATGTATTTCCTCTATTAAATATAATACTTATATTAAATGCATTTCCTCTATTTAATATAATACTTATATTAAATGCATTTCCTCTATTTAATATAATACTTATTTCCTCTATTTAAATATAATACTTATTTTATCGTATTAGTCATGTATTTACAATAATCTTATTACTCGATCCATATCCTTAATATTATTTACATAACTTTATATCAGGTGCTAATGCGGGTTTATCACAGTCTTCACATGAATGATCTATTGAATGTATAAGGGTTTCTCTTTACTATCCATCATATCGCATGGTACTAGAATCCAGGGCTTAAAATCCTTTAGGTTTTGGTTCTCTCAAACCACAAAGAGTAGGAAGGTGTGGGAACAACTAGGATGGTGTTTGGTCTTATTTTAGCATTTAGTAGAATGGGCCTTTCTAATAAGGTGGCAGGCACTGATTTTGTACATCTGATTACATATGTGAACTCACAAAAATACATCATCAGTCTTTATCCAGCATTGTAACCTCCAAGTTAATTTTGAAGTCCATTTTACTATCATAAGGTAATTTTTCTTCCAAAGGTCATAGGTTGTCATGCATATACCACATCAATCATGCTATGCCCTTAATTCTATAGATGCATACGGTTATGAGTAGTTAGCTTGTGGCTACTTTAACTTTTAATTAAGTTATAAAATCATTAATAAAGTATTGTATAGGTAGGTAAATCAGCCTCGGTGACTTCCAAGGGGTGGGTATGGTATATATAGGAGTTAGAGGTTAGTTATTATCACTATATTGAGCAATGTGTTCTTATTGAAGTCTATTGGAGGTATTCCTCTTTAAATGGCATATTATTGTAGAGGTTAGTTATTATCACTATATTGACCAATGTGTTCTTATTGAAGACTATTGGACGTATTCCTCTTAAAATGGCATATTATTGTCAAGTATATACAGCATATTTCCCATTAAATTTGCACAATATTGTCAAGTATATACAGCATATTTCCTATTTAATTCTTCTATTGTGCAAGTTGTTTCATTACAAATCATATATTGTTAGTTAGCTATGAGATCAGATTTTGTTGTCTGGGGTCCTGGAGTACACACTGGGTCCCAATTTTGGGTTAGTTGTGCCCAGACAGCCTAGGGCAAACACAGTCAAGGCAACCCATGCACTGTCTTTACCTGGGGCCCCATGGCCCACATTTTTAATTAAATAAATTATAATGAAAAAACACGAAGAAAAGTTTAAAATATAATTATTTATCCTAACCCTGAAAGAAACTAGTCTTAGTACACCACAAAACACAGAAAATTTTAAAATATAATTATTTATCCATTTTGATTTGTCAATTGACATTTAGCACTGAATTATCACTTGGCAGTTGGGTTTGTCTTTGATTTTGTATATTTTGTGCAGAATACTTCAATATTTAATATATTTTTATGAGATTGTACCCAAGCTGTACCAAACTCATGTATAAAAAAGTCAACAAACTATACTACCCAAAACCCAAACCCACACCTGAACCAGCAACTTACTTATTTATGCATTTAGAAATTTTTATCTATGCTAATTACCAGGACAAAACTTTTGGGTTTGAAATCAACAATGGAGTTGGCTTTTAAGGTAGTTGATAATAATTGGATGATGGCTGGTTGGTCTTGCGAGCAGGGACCATCCCATGAGATCAGCATTATATGTCGATTTATGATTTCATCTTTCCTTCCTAGAGTCGGTTTAGGATGAAGTGGAAGTTCAATTGTTTCAATATGAATGGCTTCATTATTTTGATCATGGTTTCATTATTTTGTTTATGTTCAGTTGTTCAAAGAGAATTAGCTTCAATGTTTGTTCATATTCACAATGGCCATTCAAGTTTTGTTGCAGCTTGTAAGGTCAAACACCCATTTTTGAGGTGTTTGTGGCAGATCCTGTGGATGGCAGATTTTGGTGCTTGGTTTTATCTCTTTGGAATAAATCAGCAGATCATGGAATTTTTAAGGGCTCCTTCACATGGCTGGAATATTTGGTGATTGATTTGTTCATCAGGGGGCAGTTGGCTTTCATAATTTGGCCAGCATTATCACTTATATGGGTGTCATTGTTTTGGATGTTCTGCTTTGAATTTTGAGCAGACATTTTTGGATTCTGCCCATTTTAGGGCTCATGCAAATGTCTGGAAGCACTTGATGGCCAACTGGTAATCTGGTCCCAATTAGCTTCAAAAAAATTCCAAAAAATCCTCCTGTAAACTTATTTGTCTGAGCAGACTGAGGATCGCAAGGCTGTAGAACCACATTTAGAGTGGTTTGAAAATGTCTCACAGTTGGCAACATTTTGTGATCAACATGTGTTCAAATCGTAGTTCACTTAACTTCAGCTGCGTTCAGCATATCATACCATTGGAAATGTTTGGCAATTGGGATGTGTTCAAATCATAGTTTTCTTTAATAAATTTGGCTCATCGAGATCTTTTGAATTGGGAGATTTAAAATCGATGCAAGGTGTTAGTGCAATGCCACCTTTCTTTTCAAACACCTTTCGCTATGGCTCCTCTTTTAGAGGGGATCTTCAGAAGGTTTGATGAGCAAATGCCACCATACGTGATTCTTCTTTTAGAGGTGGTGTTGAAGGTAAGGTTCAGAGAGTGAATGCCATCTTTGTCTAGGCCTTCTAAGTTGTTCACATATCTGATTGGAACAATCCATAAAAAGCTCAATGGACAGTTTGTTACATTCATATTATTGAAAAAAGTAAATAAACTCCTTGTTCCTTCGAGCTTATCATTTAAGAGAGTTCTAGCTAAAGAAACCGGCCTGCATATTCAACCAATCAAATGGATCTGTTTTGGCAATTTCAAACATGTGCTTGTCATATATTTCTACCAGGTTCTGGCAACTTGTTTTAAATTTGAAATTTTGGTTCATTAAGCACTACAGAACAAGAACCAAGTACAGCATTTGAAATTATGATATCCTCTCTCTATATATAACTATGAAAATTCCTCCATATTATAGTTTAAGAACATCAATGAAATGCAGGAAAAAATGGGAGATAAGCATAGTACCTGTTTCACTAATTGAGGTAAATCGTGTACCATAGCTGGAACTTGATTATAGACAACTGCAGAATCAATTGCCCTGCGTTTATCAAAATCATTATATAAGGTATACAAGCATGTTTTAAAATTAGAAGTTTCTTCCATGCATGAATAGAAGTGGAAAAATCCTTAGAAGATTTTTTAATAAAATAATTCTTCTACTTATTCCTCCCCCTGTTCAACTTATTCATTAACAAAAGAAATAGTGAACAAGGATTTAGAATATATTCACAAAACAAGCTTAATTAACTGATGCTGACAGAGATCATTTCCAAGATTTGGAATTTCCACATACAGCTCCATTATATAGTGGCCGCAAATTAAAGAAAATTCACAAGTATAAACCATGACCTACACTCATTTAGTGTAAGCAGATCGCTTAGTTATAAAATCACAAATAAGTTCACGAATGTCCACAGCAGAAGCATCTAAAATTCTTGAAAGTAAATCTGGAAAACAAAACAAAGGAAAAAAAATTTAAAATATTGCTAATCAATGCACTGCTTGATTTTTCTATTACATAAATTAAAAAAGGCACCCCCTAGCCCCAAAAAGATTATCAAGAAACTGCAACTACAGAAACCTAATAAACTAGAAATATTACTTGGATAATGCAACAAAATGATAACAAAACCATTTTATGTTTTCAACATTATACCAAACTGAACATTTTTAACGTACAACATCTGAAACTACTAATATGCTAGTAGAGCCTATCTTCTAATATAAGCATGAAGTCCAGCTGCCAAAAGAAATTCTACCTACTTGATAATCTAACTAACTAATAATGCCAGAATTGGCAGTTCTATGCAATACATATAGGGTATTGCATCCCCATAGAATCCAAGCTTGCACAAAAATAGCCATGCCATATCACTTGCGCCTCAAATATTTCCATGATTTCCTTATATATGCTCCAAATTGGTTGCTTCAAGACTAAATTGATAATCTCACAGCTAAAATGTGGCTGCCAACCTGCCTGCTCTTACTCATTACATACTAGCATATGAATAACCCTAGATATCATATATAATGCACCTTCTACAGACATGTTAAAAATCTCAGTCGTCGAGCCCAACAATCTCCCAAAATGTGGTAGCCAATCTCAGATCTGTACTCATTGGTGGCCCTGGCTCTTTAACTGGAGTAAGGCAAAAAATAGGCCATTCACAGATCCTCTATGAGGTTCCTCTTCCAATGTCAACTCCTCAAGAACCACTGTCAACCTAAGTTCACTGTCATTCCACCATCCATAACTCTCATGATCAATCTTTAACCTTGTTGGTAAACAGATTTGTCCCTGCGGTCGTTTATCTGAAACTGACCCCATTTGCCTGATGAGCAATGACAAACGTTCGAACAGTTGGAGAGATCGTTCTCTGAAACACGATCTTCCTCTGCGTTTGAGAGGGGCAGCTCCCTCGTATGATAGGGATGTTTAGGAATTTTGTGTACTTTTAACCTGAAAGTACATAAAGGATAAAACATATAACTTAAACAAGAAATAAAGATAGAAACCCCAACAATAGACATACGACCATCAACTGAGATTTCTCAACATTGCAACAAATTACAAAGGGGAGTTTATAACGTAATATGCTTAGCCACGAGATGACGATAAAGAAGAATGACAAATCTTAACATACGCAGAGATAAGATACTTCGACACATTCAAACTGAAATACCAAAGGTTGCTTGTGCATCATCACATCAATTATACAAATCACATATGCATAAAAAGACTACCAATTTGACATACGAGAAATCGACAATGATAACACATGAAAACATTTAGAACACACGAACTAAGACGTATCCTTCATTATCCTTTTGGAAATATGCAAGTCCAAAAACCTTTCTATACATAGTGCAGATCAAAATGTCATTACAAGATTCTCCTACAATTCCAACAGAGTTTTTCCCTCTCTAAAAAGTCTCCCCCCATACATTACAAATAGCCTTGTATTTATAGGCTTCCCAGAATAACCACCTTAGTAACTAGCTTTATTCCAGGGTTAACAACTAACTCTTTTCTGCGTGAATTTCAAAGAGTTAATAACTTACACACTTATGCGCAGAAAAAGTCAACTTCCTAACCTTTAGTTACAATAAGTGAGTTAAATCACTTTTACAAATGAGAATTTGAAACTTTTAGCTTTGATGAATAACCAAGTAATAAGTTATGTTGTGGTACTTCTTTGTCTACATCCACTTCATTTGGACTTTCAATATGTCTTTCCATTTGAAAGGAAAAGACAACCTTGAGGTTCTCCATAAGAACTTAAGGGATCGATTGTTGCAATACGCCCATGCATTCATAAAATGATCATTGATACGAACAAATATTTGTCCATCAATAACCTGTCTTTGAGGAGATGCTCTCCAACCACCTCTACATCTACTAAGTATCTTCACTTGATTGTTATCACTTTAATTTATTCAAATCCTCACGAGTTGGTGTTTGCCATCATTAGAAGTCTTAAGTCTTATTTGGAACAAATTTGATGTTCTTCACAATCTAGAAAGTAGTGTTTCTTTAATGAATCCCTTTCCAAAGCATCCCACTTCGCCATTAAACCTCCATTCTAATATAAAAGCAATTACAAGAAATTTGTTGAGATCTTCGATATTTAACCAAGGTAACATTGTGAGATGCCATGAGTATACAACACTTTGTGTACATGAATATAAGGCTCTCTTGATGAATTACTACACCATGCATTTATGATGGAAGAATATTCCCATGCTAGACCTTTTGAAGATTTTTCAACTTTCCACTGCTCTATCCAAACGTTCAATGCATTCATCTTTTAATCCTTTGACATTTTGCACAATAACTTCAACGTCTTCTCTGAAAACATTCAAGCACCTTTTCAAATCTGCACCATGCTATTCTGTCAAAACAGCTACACGACTGACAAATGTTTCAAAGCTTCACCGGGTCATAATGATTTTAAGGAGAGGGCTCCCTCCCTACTATGGGATAAGTACTTGACCGCCCGAACGCAATAACGAGGCCAGAGTAATTGATTTACTATTCGGTCGGGCTCATCACCTGAATGAAGACGGCGCATCAGACCAGCACTCTAACCGAATGCATCGGATGGATTCTTCTTATTCCTAAGCATTCAGACTGTGATATGGAACTATAGTAGACCACGTACCTGTTGATGACCCATGGATCCTTGGATAACCATCAATACTAGTAAGAAATGACAAGAACCGGAATGACTAAAGGTGAACTATATTTCGGGTCGCGCCACTCAAGGATGACTGGGCATTGTCAGCCAATTCAGTTGGTCTTCTCCTTACATCGAGAACAAAGATCAAACCACCAAAGCAACATTCTCACATTGGCTCGTGAGCAAGAAGACTGCAATGTTAGGATTATTATATGCAGCTTTATACCTTCCTCGATGCATTTTATCAGACAATTTGCTTTAGCGATTATGCTCCACGATTTGCAGTCATATTTACCAAAGTAGTTGCGACTTCCTTCCTCTATTCTCTGCAGCTTGATGAATGCCTGTGACACTTTGGTGCATATCCTGCGATCATTGCATTAAATGAGACCACATTTCTTTAAGGCATTCAGTCAAACATTTCACGAGCTATCTATGCTCCACAATTTGCAATCATATTTACCAGAGTAGTTGAGACTTCCTTCCTCTATTCTCTGCGGCTTGATGAATGCCTGTGACACTTTGGTGCATATCCTGCGATCATTGCATTAAATGAGACCACATTTCTTTAAGGCATTCAATCAAACATTTCACGGGCCGTGTAAGTTCCACGATCAGCGTATATGTCATTCTTGGCAACTGCAACTTCAACCTCTAATGAAACCATTTCCTCTCTTCAATACATTTGGTGAACATTCATAACTTGGTACTTGAAGCTTCTTCTTTTTTTTTTCTCCTTTTTTTATTCTTTCTTTTTGATAAAATCTATAAGAGGTTAAGAATGCTCAAAAACTGAGCATTTCTAACCTTCTTGACAAAGTGGGGCCCACAAGGTTAAGAAATGAGGTTAGAAATGCTCAATTTTTAGCATTCCTAACCTTTTTGTGATAGGTTAGAAATATGGGTTGGAAATGCTCAAAAAGTGCAAAAGGTTAACAAATGAGGTTAAGAATGCTCAAAAACTAAGCATTTCTAACCTTTTGCTTCAACGAACTATCCTTTAGACCTTGGAAACCATTGATCACAGAGAGGAATCAAGAAAGAATGCAACCGATGTTTTTAGACAACTTTTTATCGCAAATGACCAGACATATTAAAATAATTTAAAATATTAAATTATTATTTGGGAAATAATTTAAATATTTTAAATTTATTGCTTTGGCTGGAGAAAAATAACATAACTTTCAAACAGTAGGGAGTTAGGTCCTGAAATTTGAAACACGCGTCAATGGTAAAGAAATGGGTCCAAACAATTATTTACACATCATGACGAATCCTAGGATGAGATATTTTAATCATTTTGGGGCAACAGACACCGAAAATTGAAAGTTTAAAATATGACAAAGTATGAACTAGGTTCAAGTGAAAGTTGGCCATGTGATATAAAATGACGCTTAGATCCTGACTGCCAACTGATTTCCCTCAATTTGTGGTAATTTTCAAAATTCTTTCAAATTTCAAATTCTGACTGGTAAGGACCTTGGATTGCATGTTCACTGATTACACAAAAACACCTATTGGATCTTCATTCAACATTGAGATTGATTTGAAATTAAAATTTTAGGTATGCCAAATATGGGGGCAACAGCTGGCTCTGACTGGGGGCAAGGACTGCAAAGGAAGCAGGATGAACCCAAAATCTCTGGTTCTCAGGCTAGTGCACTATGCATTGGGCAATAGAGTCAAAGAGGAAACTACATAGGGAATAGCTAGAGAAACCAGACACAAAACAAAAATAGGACAACAAAACAAAACTTCTAACTAAAATATGTACATGGTAGGCAAAGCCTACCTCAAACTTCTCCATGATTGTCATACAAAACCATTCATAGGCTGAGAGAAATAGGCACCTATCCGGAAAAGTGGCGTGCATCCATGTGACACCTGTAAGCTCAACAGGCTGATAAAATCAACATGTAGAAGATGAGAAATATCTTTGGGCAATGAACCAAACAACCATCTCTCATCATAGATCTGTAGACTCTCTTGAAAGATTTGGGTACCACTTTGAACATTATTGGCAATTTTTGGAATATTCTCAAGCATACCTATATCCTCTATTTGGAGATCCCTTTGATAGTTTGGATTGGAAGAAATTAAGCCTCAAATTGGATATCCTTTATATAATTTGAGAAGTTAAGAAGCCTGAGCTGGTACAAGTATTGAATCTTTTCCTTGAATGTCAACTTGAAAATCACCTGTAGAAATACACTCGTCTGAAAACAAAGGATTATGACACACTTTCACCATAGGAGAAGTCATCATATGAATCCTTCAAACAACAATCTGGAATAGAAACATGATGAGAATTAACTTCATGGGCTTCCTTCATTAGATCATCCATTACCTTATTTATCTCTGCATTCTTGGTACAGTTCCCAAAAGGGGTGTCCTCTTGATTTAAAGATTCAAAAGGGGAATTGCTTTGAACCTTGGAAACTTCATAAGGCATAGATTGCAATTCCATCGAGATAGGGACATTTGTTGATATTCCTACATGGATTTCATTTTCAACCTCCTCATAGACATCTGTATTACTTTTTGTGTTCTCTTGTCCCAATGATTCCTCTTTATCACACTCTTCATGGAATTTGATAACTTCATAGTCAGGTGGCATGCATGATAAAGAGTGGATACTTGATGGTTCATCTTCTTTCACTCGAGGTTGATCTAGGAGTTCAGTAAAAGTCTCCATTTTTGAAGATAAAGAATATGTCTGCAAAATTTTACCTATGGTTGCTTCTCCATTGGTCAAATCCATACAAGATTGTCCATTAGGTTTCATACCTTTATTTTCCACGGAAAACTTTTCATCTTCAACTGTTAGTGATGGATGAATGAGAATATCCTCTCCACATAGAAAGTCATCGTCAGAAGAGTTGAGACACCAAGTTGGAATGACAACTATAGGAAATTCATCTTTATACCTCTCCTCTTCACCATTTCTTGAAGCTTGGGCTGCATGGAAGTCTTGAAATCATTTATTCCTCCTTCAAGCTTCTTGTTTTCAGGTTCATGGAAGAATTTTTCTTTGCTATGACAATCTTCATAATGCTCATGGCATACAGGAACACAATCTTCTTTCTCTATCTCACTCACCTTTAGATATTTCTCTTGACATGTATCCTTACAAGTAAACGTGACTTCATCTTCTTTTGCATATAAACACTCTAATGAGCTGCCTTCATTACTTTTCTCATACGAATTTATATCAGTGAGAAAATGACTCTCATTCTCATCTTTTAGTTCAATCGTTTGCAATGTTTGAAGCAGAGAAGGATGCACTTTATCATGATCAAGTTTCCTATTTCCATAGAAGCTTTTCAAAAACTTGATATCTGAATCATTGAGAATCTGATTTTCTTGAGAAATAGGTGGAGGAGAATGAGCATCAACATCATTATCCATTGTTGATTCAAGAATACAATCATGAGCAAAAATTTGGTTCTCTCTCCCATCTTTTTCCTCAATCTTTTGTAGAGTCCGGAGTAGAGAAGGATTAATTGTATGAGGATCAAGTTTCTTTCCACTGTTGAAACTCTTCAAGAAGTTGACCTGTTCAGGTTCATCATGACTTTGAATCAGTTGAACAATTTGTACATGAGAAAGGTCATTTTTGTCTTCATCTTTCTTGATTGTTGTTAATTTAGGTAAATGATCACAAGCAAGAAACCAATCTCCTTTCCATCTTTTTCTTCAATGTCTTGCAACACTCGATGTAAGGCAGGGTGAATCTTATCAGGAATAAACTGCATGCCGCCATAAAAGTTCTTCAAGAATTCAACTTGAATGGGCGCATCAGAAACCTGTTTCTTTGGATATATATAGTCATCAACGTCACTTTCACTATCACTTTCCAAATTTCCTTTGTACCAAACCATTGTTCTAAATTGAATCTTTCAAACCGAGTCGCCAACCTTCATTCTAAACAAGGTACCTTACAATATCTGAGGAACAAAGCACACTGGTATGTCGCTCCGCAGCGGAGTCGCCAAAAAATCTGTTGGTAAACAGATTTGTCACTGCGGTCGTTTATCTGAAACTGACCCTGTTTGCCCGATGAGCAGTGACAAACGTTCCAACAGTTGGAGAGATCGTTCTGTTAAACACGATCTTCCTCTGTGTTTGCGAGGGGCAGCTCCCTCATATGATAGGGGTGTCTAAGATTTTCGTGTACTTTTAACCTGAAAGTACATAAAGGATACAACATAGAACTTAAACAAGAAATAAAGATAGAAACCCCAACAATAGACATACAACCATCAACTGAGATTTCTCAACATTGCAAAAAACTACAAAGGGGAGTTTATAACGTAATATGCTTAGCCATGAGATGACGATAAAGAAGAAGGAGAAATCTCAACATACGCAGAGATAAGATACTTCGACACATTCAAACTGAGATACCAAAGGATGCTTGTGCATCATCACATCAATTATACAAATCACATATGCATAAAAAGACTACCAATTTGACATACGAGAAATCGGCAATGATAACACATGAATATATTTAGAACACACGAACTAAGACATATCCTTCATTATCCTTTTGGAAATATACAAGTCCAAAATCCTTTCTAGACATAGTGCAGATCAAAATGTCATTACAAGATTCTCCTAGAATTCCAACAAAGTGTTTTATAATGACCCATGATTAATAACATATTCCGGTACTTATCAAAGGCACACTGATCATTGTTAATTAACATTATTATAATTATTATAATAAGTGATAAATCATTACTCTTTAGTTGTAATTGCTAAATAATTATTATTATTATTAACCAAGTAAATAATAAATAATTAGTTGTAAATAAATGGTAAATAATAATTATTACTATAAACCGAATAAATGTAAAATACTAAATAATATATCATTATTTGCAATTAACAATGATTCTCTTAAAAAAATTAAAAGTAATTAATAAATACTACAATAATTAAATATTAAAATATAAATGAAATTTAAATGGTTAAGTGAAGAATAAAAAAAGATGATAAAATAAAATAAATCAAACTATGAAAATAAATTAAAGATACATTAAAGTCTAAAATTAAACAAAACATAGCAAACTTTCCAAATCGTGACATACCAAAGGTCACGACCTGAACCATGTCCGCAGAGGGAGTTCCAAGGCGCATATGAATAACGTGTCTGTAAAATGCGAAGAAGGGAGGAGGAAAGGAGACCAGAGCGGCAAGTAAACTAGGAGAAGTCATCGCCACCGAACGAGGGGTTTCGGAAGGAAAAGCCACCGCGTAAAATGCACAGCCCAGCACACAGACGAACAAGTAGGAAGCGTGTCGTCATTCCTGTGTCTTGCCGTCACCACTAAAAACTGCAGAAGGAAACACATACAGATGTAAACACCAGAGCATAACAACAAAGGAGAAAAGACATACGAAATATCCAGATTCTGCAAATTTATCAACAAAGATCAACAGGTAACTTACGCACTAAAGTTAAGAGCATTGTTACTGTGACTGCGTTGAATTTTTTATAAGAATCCAGAGGGAGTTTCGTAGTGCATTTATTACAAACAATATATATATTGTAGAGGTGAATCATATGCATATGTTAGAGATAGGGAAGTTTGAGCAAAGGTGGGATCCCTGCCAAGCTTGAGAACATTAATGATTTCATTCATTAATAGAGATCCCAAATAGAGTCTCCCCCCATACATTACATATAGCCTTGTATTTATAGGCTTCCAAGAATAACCACCTTAGTAACTAACTTTATTCCTGGGTTAATAACTAACTCTTTTCTGCGTGAATTTCAAATAGTTAACAGCTTACACACTTATGCACAGAAAAAGTCAACTTCCTAACCTTTAGTTACAATAAGTGAGTTAAATCACTTTTACAAATCAGAATTTGAAACTTTTAGCTTTGATGAATAACCAAGTAATAAGTTATTTTGAGGTACTTCTTTGTCTACATCCACTTCATTTGGACTTTCAATATGTCTTTCCATTTGAAAGGAAAAGACAACCTTGAGGTTCTCCATAAGAATTTAAGGGATTGATTGTTGCAATACGCCCATGCATTGAATAAATGATCATTGATACGAAGAAATATTTGTCCATCAATAACCTGTCTTTGAGGAGATGCTCTCCAACCACCTCTACATCTACTAAGGATCTTCACTTGATTATTATCACTTTAATTTATTCAAATCCTCACGAGTTGGTGTTTGCCATCATTGGAAGTCTTAAGTCTTATTTGGAACAAATTTGATGTTCTTCACAATCTAGAAAGTAGTGTTTCTTTAATGAATCCCTTTCCAAAGCATCCCACTTTGCCATTAAACCTCCATTCTAATATATAACCAATTACAAGAAATTTGTTGAGATCTTCGATATTTAACTACGAAACCCAGGGACGCGTCCCCTACCTGAAAACCCTCGTCCCAGTCCCGGGGACGTTTCGGGGACTTGGGGATGGCCAGGGGACGTCCCCCCCCCGTCCCCAAATTGCCAGAATTTTGAGGGGACATCCCCGAAACGGGGGGGACGGCTTCCCTAGCTGTGGGGGACGTCCGTACGTCCCGGGGACGGCTGGGGACGGATTGGGAACGTCCCAGCCGTCCCGGGGACGGCTAGACGTCCCCCACATCTAGGGCTAGGGAAAAATATTAAAATAAAAAAAGTCGTATTTTCATTTTTTTTTAATGATGTTTTTTGCGTAATTGAGGGAGTGAAATATCTCATGAAGGGTTTTTTGCCAATAGAAAAATAACACCCGACGCCTAAATAAAATAATAAAAGTATTTTTGGCCTCGCGGGGCGCTGCCCCTCGACCCCACCCTGTATCGCGACAGGGAGCGCGCAAGGGGCGCTGCCCCTTGACCCCACAAGGGGCGATGCTCCTTGACCCCAACTTGGGGGCGCTGCCCCCAAACCCCCGTCGAAAAATATTGGGGGAAACTGCGCTGATGGAAGTAGTGAAAATTTAACCTCTGAGTCTGATTAGGCTCCATTATGTATGTTATTTCTTTAATATCTATTATGATATGCATATTGACAATGTGAATGAAGTGACATTCTGAATTATGAGTGCATATTGAGTATTGAGTCTATTGATAATGTTGTATGTTCGATGTTTGCATTCTAAAATGTTTTCATAGTATCATACACATGCTATATCCATGTTTTCATATGAATATAATGTATAGATGCATGCTTTATCCATGTTTTCATATGAACATTTAGAATTTTCCTATATATTTTAAATTTTCCCTATATTTTATATAGCCGTCCCCTTTGCCGTCCCCTCCCGTCCCCAAATTTGGCAAAAAAATTTGTCGTCCCGGAAACTCGTCCCCCCGTCCCCCCGTCCCGAAAACTTGGGGTAACGTAGATATTTAACCATAGTAACATTGTGAGATGCCATGAGTATACAACACTTTGTGTACATGAATATAAGGCTCTCTTGATGCATTACTACACCATGCATTTATGATGGAAGAATATTCCCACGCTAGACCTTTTGAAAAAATTTCAACTTTCCACTGCTCTATCCAAACGTTCAATGCATTCATCTTTTAATCCTTCAACATTTTGCACAATAACTTCAAAGTCTTCTTTGAAAACATTCAAGCACCTTTTCAAATCTGCACCGTGCTATTCTGTCAAAATAGCTACACGACTGGTAAATGTTTGGACGCTTCACCAAAGAATAAGGGTTTTAAGGAAAGGGCTCCCTCCCTACTATGGGATAAGTACTCGACCGCCCGAACGCAATAACGAGGCCAAAGTAATTGACTTACTATTTGGTCGGGCTCATGACCTGAATGAAGACCACGCATCAGACCAGCACTCTAACCGAATGCATCGGATGGATTCTTCTTATTCCTAGGCATTCAGACTGTGATATGGAACTATAGTAGACCGGGGTACCTGCTGATGACCCATGGATCCTTGGATAACCATCAATACTGGTAAGAAATGACAAGTACCGAAATGACTAAAGGTGAACTATATTTTGGGTCGTGCCGCTCGAGGATGACTAGGCCTTGTCAGCCAATTCGGTTGGTCTTCTCCTTACATCGAGAACAAAGATCAAAACACCAAAGCAACATTCCAACATTGGCTCGTGAGCAAGAAGACTACAATGTTAGGATTATTATATGCAGCTTTATACCCTCTTCGATGCATTTTATCATACAATTTGCTTTAGTGATTATGCTCCACGATTTGCAGTCATATTTACCAGAGTAGTTGCGACTTCCTTCCACTATTCTTTGCAGCTTGATGAATGCCTGTGACACTTTGGTGCATATCCTGCGATCATTGCATTAAATGAGACCACATTTCTTTAAGGCATTCAATTAAACATTTCACGAGCTATCTATGCTCCACGATTTGCAGTCATATTTACCAGAGTAGTTGAGACTTCCTTCCTCTATTCTTTGCGGCTTGATGAATGCCTATGACACTTTGTTGCATATCCTGCGATCATTGCATTAAATGAGACCACATTTCTTTAAGGCATTCAATCAAACATTTCACGGGCCGTGTAAGTTCCACGATCAGCATATATGTCATTCTTGGCAACTGCAACTTCAACCTCTGATGAAACCATTTCCTCTTCAATTCATTTGGTGAACATTCATAACCTAGTACTTGAAGCTTCTTCTTTTTTTTTCTCCTTATTTTATTCTTTCTTTTTGATAAAATCTATAAGAGGTTAAGAATGCTCAAAAACTGAGCATTTCTAACCTTCTTGACAAAGTGGGGCCCGCAAGGTTAAGAAATGAGGTTAGAAATGCTCAATTTTTTAGCATTCCTAACCTTTTTGTGATAGGTTAGAAATGCTCAAAAACTGAGCATTTCTAACCTTCTGCTTCAACGAACTATCCTTTAGACCTTGGAAACCATCGATCACAGAGAGGAATCAAGGAAGAATGCAACCGATGTTTTTAGACAACTTTTTATCGCAAATGACCAGACATATTAAAATAATTTAAAATATTAAATTATTATTTGAGAAATAATTTAAATATTTTAAATTTATTGCTTTGGTTGGAGAAAATTAACATAACTTTCAAATGGTAGGGAGTTTGGTCTTGAAATTTGAAACACGCGTCAATGGTAGGGAAATGGGTCCACACAATTATTTACACCTCATGACGAATCCTAGGATGAGATATTTTAATCATTTTGGGGCAACAGACACCGAAAAATTGAAAGTTTAAAATATGACAAAGTATGAACTAGGTTCAAGTGAAAGTTGGCCATGTGATATAAAATGACGCTTAGATCCTGACTGTCAACTGATTTCTCTCAATTTGTGGTAATTTTCAAAATTCTTTCATATTTCAAATTCAGACTGGTAAGGACCTTGGATTGCGTGTTCACTGTTTACACAAAAACACCTATTGGATCTTCATTTAACATTGAGATCGATTTGAAATTAAAATTTTAGGTATGCCAAATATGGGGGCAACAGCTGGCTCTGATTGGGGACAAGGACTGCAAAGGACGCAGGATGAACCCAAAATCTCTGGTTCGCAGGCTAGTGCACTATGCATTGGGCAACAGAGTCAGAGAGGAAACAACACAGGGAATAGCTAGAGAAACCAGAGACAAAACAAAAATAGGACAACAAAACAAAACTTCTAACTAAAATATGTACATGGTAGGCAAAGCCTACCTCAAACTTCTCCATAATTGTCATACAAAACCATTCACAGGCTGAGAGAAATAGGCACCTATCCGGAAAAGTGGCGTGCATCCATGTGACACCTGTAACCTCAGCAGGCTGGCAAAATCAACATGTAGAAGATGAGAAATATCTTTGGGCAATGAACCAAACAACCATCTCTCATCATAGATCTACAGGCTCTCTTGAAAGAATTGGGTACCACTTTGAACATTATTGGCAATTTTTGGAATATTCTCAAGCATACCTATATCCTCTATCTGGAGATCCCTTTGATAGTTTGGATTGGAAGAAATCAAGCCTCGAATTGGACATCCTTTATATAATTTGAGAAGTGAAGAAGCCTGAGCTGGTACAAGTATTGAATCTTTTCCTTGAATGTCAACTTGAAAATCAGAAATTCCTCCTTCCTCTAGAAGTGCTCGGACAACTATGAGGCCTCATTAGCTCCCAGGCTCCCTCCTTGGGTGCAAATTCGAAGGCAAGGAGGATTTTCCTTGTAGGAGGAAATTCCTCCTTCACCTCCAAAATGCACCCAAGCAGGCTACTGGGGTAGCAGTGGAGGATTTTCCAAAATTCTAAAAATTCCTCCTTGACCCCAAGAATGCACCTAGGCAAGCTCTTTGGGCACAAAATCCAAGAGGATGATTTTTCCTCATGACTAGAATTCCTCCTCCAAGGTCTAAATGCGCTCCTGCAAGTTTGAGGCCTTGAAAACAGTGAAAAATTGACTAAGTGTTGGAAATTCTTCTCCACTTAACTCCGAGCAAGACAAAATTCTTGCAAAATGAAAAAAAGGTCATAAAATTCCTCCTTCGGGAGAGAACACGCCCAAACATTCACAAGACATGAAATGGCAGATTTTCACAAGGAATTTTCCTTCTCCGGGATTTATATGCACACAGGAATTCCACGGAAATGGAAAAGATGATGAAAATTCTTCTAAGGCAAAGAACATCCTCAAGGATATCCCATATGTGCCCAAGAAAGAAAGAATCTTGTGAAAGACAAGTTGGCAACATGCAAAATCGAATATTCCACATTTATGAAGCATAACTTGAGAGATTATGGAGGTTCCTATTTTTGAAGTCAAGAATGACAAGCGAGGTCCACCGGAATGACAAGTTGTCTCTTTCTCGTTAAGGAAACATGAAGTGTGATTGGAATGAATTAATGCAATTGCTAAACTTATCTTGCTGCCAACTTGGGAGCTAGGGCATGATTTTTTATCCAGAATTTCTTATGCTTGGAGGTTTTATATTTACTACAAGTTTGGAAGTAGTAGCAACGTGAAATTCTTCCCTTGGTTGATTTCTAAAAATCTCTTGTCAAGAATTTAATTTTATTTATTTTATTTTGCTGGAATGGCAGAATCCAGCAAGGTGGTGAACACTTCCCGGCGGACACGGATCAAGAACGAACAAAGAGAATTCCTCCTCGAGACAAAGATTATTTCAAAATGGAGAGAAGTCAGTGATACCAACTTGGGAACTTTCAAGTTGGGAGAATTCAAAAGGAGAATATTTGGTCAAGACAGGCATCCTCCATTAGCTACTGCCAAGAAGATAGAAGCAGAATTCTAGCGGCTATTGGCTTCCCTCCTGCCATCCAGTGCCCGAAGCTGATCATGGAATATGCAAAACATTATGATGCTAAAAGAACAGCAATTTTGGCACCTAGTGGAAGACTCTTGGCATAACTTACTGCTGAAGCAATCAATGAAGCTTTTGGAATTCCCGCATTGCAATCCATGATGTACAAGACCAAGGAAATAGAAAATTTGATTAATGATTCTGACATTGAGAGATGCACCAGAATCATCAATAGAAAAGGAATGCAGAAGTCGAAGCCTCACATTTCAAAGATGCCCAAGCAACTCACCAGCATGGACTTCAAACAAGAATATGGTAATCTTGTGTTGATGAAGAGCCAGGTTATGGGATGTCCACGGGCTTACATCTTCAAGTCTGGGATGTTTTACTTCATTGAGGAAGTAATGGATGCCATTAAGGTGGTAGATTGGGCAAGAATAATTAGCAACAACCTGGAGGAGCAACTCAGGAATTTGAAGCAGTCCTAGTCCTTCTACATGAGCTCGTATAATGTTTACATGTTGGCTAGAATAGGCAAATTCAGCATATTATCAGGCAAAAGACCCATGGGGTGCGGTCCAGGACAACTGAAAGTCTACGAGTGTTATCCATAATTGCACTTGTACAACCCTACTTCTTTCAAGAATGCAAATGACACCTTCACCATGCATATTACCAAATCTTTACAAGGAGGTGTTCACACAAGGTTGTCGCAAGAAGCGAGGAAGTTGGTAAAGAAGTATGGGGCCTGGTACATTCAATTTCCAAAATTTACTTACATCAAAATCCAGGGATTCTCTACCAAGCCCTATAGGCTCCAACGATATCCAACAGATAAGATGGTCTTGTTGGAAGTAACTAGACAACTAACTGCCTATGACAAGAAGAAGAAGATTAGGCTCAAATTCCCAACTATCATGGGAGATTATGATGAAATGTGCCCACCATTAACAGCAGTGGAGAAGTCAACGGATGAGTTACTAACCACCTTGCACGTCACACTACAAGAACAGATTTTGATCCATATGATAAAGATGGTACCTGGCATGAAGCACAGGCATAGGATGCAGCTGGAGGATTATTGGGCTAATGCCAAGGATGACTATGAAATCAGAAGAATAATGTTTTCCAGATTGCCTCTTAAGTTGATAAGAATATGTTAAATCATCCAAGTGTCAGACCAGATAGAAGAAGATGTGAATATCGTTCACCCCGATTATGAAAAGGAAAAAGATAAGCCAATTCAAGCACCTAACTGGTCAAAACAAAAAATTGATGATTTGGATATCTTAAGGAAGCCGGTTATGAGGTTCACAAGGCACTAGGTTGAACGTCACATCACTAAGTTGAAGGCAAAGAATCTTGGAATCCCACGATGAGGCCACTAAAGGGTCATCAAGAGCCCAGGTCGAGGAAGAAGTAATTCCTCAGGAGAGGACAAAGCGTAAAAAGGAGAAAAGTGTCCCCAAGAATTCACAGGCAAGGAAAAGGAAAGAGGTTCACAAAGAGGAACCATAGCAAAAGAGGCAAAGGATAGAAGAAACGCAGTCACCCAACAGCTCCTCAAGCGTACATGAATTTGATATTTTCACAAGAAAAGCAGCAGGAAATCAGTCACAGGAAGAGGACTAGGAAATTTCACAGGCGTAGGATATTCTCAATGTCAATGCCTCCAGAAGTCCTGTTCAACAGAGGAATGAAGGACAAGAACTTCCTTTGAATACAGAATAGTAGGTTCGAGGTTGTTTCAAGGAAACAACATTGGGAGACTTAGGACCTTTTGAGGAAGTTACACAAGAACAAGAACAGCTAGAGATACAAGATCAATAGGCAATCACTCCAGATTGGTTGAAAGAAAGAATGAGGAAGGAACGAGAGGAAGAAATGGATCACACTCTTGAGATTGAAGAATTTTTTAACAAGATAAGCAAGCCAGCAGAGATGGTGGCAAGAAAATTCTCTAAGGTTACAAGAGATGAATCGGGATCCAAGACTTTGCATGTGGTTGTGCCCGTAGTTGACAAGGACAAAAATGAATTTACTCCAGATGAGTATGATGTTACAGCAATTGACCTGGAGCGTGCCACAAAGGCAAAAATGATAGAAGAATTTGATGAGTCTTCCTTAGCATTGAAGGAGCGGATGAAGAAAGTGGAAGAGAGAAATAGGAAGTTGAAGAGTGAAAACAAAGCCTTATGTGAGTATGTACGACGCTTGATGTGTCCATTCAAAGAAGAAGATCACACTTTTGTTCCTCCTTCACTTTCGAAGGAATCCATGGATGGACTTGAAGAAATAAGGAAAATGGCTCAATGTTCTAAGGAATGGACAAAAGACGTCTTCACTACAGCTTGCAAATTCATTGAAGACTTGGCTCATTTCTACTGGAGGAACCTGGCTATCCTTAACAGATTGGAAAGCGTAGACAACTCATGGGAAGATGCGCACATTTGTCAAGACTTGACAATTCCAAGCCTTGGGGCACTAATGGAAACCCCCAGGCAAGAGTTGATTAATGGAGAGGTCATCAAAGAAAATGAGGCATATGATTTTCCTCGATGGTTTTATGCAGTAAGCACTGGAAAAGAATTCTTTGAAAGATCCAATATGAAGTCAGCACTATTGAGGACAGCAATCAAGAATGTTCAGGAGGAAATCCTCAATGCTATCAATGCCTTTTTTGGACTAATTGACAAGGAGCTGACAGTGGACAACCTGAAGGATAGGCTACATAAATTCTTCTTCATGGAATCCTTTTCGAAGGGACATCTGGAGAATGTTTCCTTGTTCTCAAGCATAATGTGCAAGACCCAGGAGACTGTGACAAGATGGGAGAAGTTTTTCTCCAAGTGTGAAAAGGATACTACCATGTTGGAATACAAGTTGGAAATCATGCCAAGTGTCTTTGTAGGAGAGCCCACAGTCTTCATGACTAGATTCATCGCATTTGCCGTCAGGGAAAGAGATAATGGCCATCCTATTTTGTACAAGAATCTATTAAATGCATGATTGATGCAAAGCTCCAAGGGAACAATGGCTTCTCACACCCACTCACACAACTAGACCCTCAAATCAAGGTCTCAACACTCATGGATCCTTGACAAAATGGTCAACAACATTCATGGGCACACCCACACTGCTCCTTGCTCCAAAGATGCCCTCTGACCCAATAACAACTCGCTGAGATACAACTTCTCACATCAAGACCACCCTTTACAACAATTCTTCTATGGATTAACTATGACCAATTTGGGTTATAATGTATCCACCATTGCAGAGAAGGTATGGACCCTATAGAACAGCTTGTCCAACCCTAGAGACATTAACTACATCCAAGACAACACCCCTTTGTTTCCACAAGTTCATTCAAGGTGATTTGTCCTCTACAAGAAACCTAATTCTTGTAGCCCTGGATTCGTACTTTTAAGGACATAACTTTGAAATCCTTCAAATGGCACCCCAGACTCTTGAATCTTTTAGATACCCATTTTGGTGACACAAAACACTCCCAAGACTCAAACCCTAACTCTAGCATTGACTGGATCAAAACACTGTTGCTACAATAGACCTAATAGGGCTTTTAGGCCACTTTTACCAAGCAACCACACATTAATGGCTTGATCCAGTGACACCAATGGTTGGGGAAGCTTTGCACACATCCCAAAACACCAAATCCATTGTTACATAGGGTCCACCACTAATGATTTTATCTCTGCATAATTATTACCAGTCCACACCGGCTAGTCACATGAAGATGCCTAGCCTAGGGCTTGCTCCCAAAAATCACCAGTTCAACGGCCCACTCAGAAACCTTGAAAATCTTAAAATAAATTGTCTCCCCTACCATTCCCCTGAGTTTGAGCCAATTTGGCCAGAGGAATTTGGGGTTATGAAAGCATCTTCTTAGAAACCCTAGTTTTGGAGGGTTTTCAGACCGTCTTTCACCAAAATGCAGATTTCTCACTTGTTTCTCAGTCTTTTCCTGCCAAATCAAAGCCAAAAGAACACCAACACAAGTAGCTAAACAAATCAAAGGTTTAGCATTCACATGGAGTCCATACAAGACCGTACAAAGCACTGTTGCAGCGAATTTTATGTAAATTTCTGAGTTTTATTGAATCTGATCATAGTTTTCTACAAAACAATCTCCATCAACCCCTCAACCAACTCCAACCGAAATTTGAATTAACTAGCCATTGGAGGGAGGTTATTTACAAGTTGACAACAAAAGTCGTCATCCAATCTTAACAAGGTTGCACATAACTTGACAACCTATGGCATCTGCCTATGTAACCTATTAGGAAACTTCATAAACCTTACAAATAGGCCACATACGAGCCAAAATACAATGCTTGCCTCATTGATGCATTATGAATGTCATTTGACCATGATTGATCAAATAGGTCCTAAGAAGCTCACAACTACAAAATGGCACCAAGGCCTTACATGGCTAATCAAAACAAAATGAATGGTCTTGAAGACCTTATTACAACTTCGAAACATTCAAGGAACCTAGAAACACTTCCAAGAGCCTTTATTGCTCAAATGCTCTTCAAAGTCTTCAAGGTGCACCTGCACCAATGATGGAGTAATGGGTCATTTATTGCATAGTGGGCACTTTGATGGATTAGTGGGTCATTTAATGCAAGGTGGACGCCTTATTTAGGAGTTATAGGCTATTAAATGCAAATACGCATGATTCCTTATTTATGACGATGCCCACTACTTGGAGCCACATATGGTCATTCTTGGTCAAACCCTAATTAGGGTTTTGCATGGGCAAATCTTAGCCATTGATCTTATTGTAATCTGGGTCGTCCATTTTCTATTTAAGGCCTTAAAAAGGGGTCACCCCTTCATTTGTAAAGAAGGGAGAGTTTGTAAGAAATTGTTGCTTAAGGCTATCAAGATAATAAGAGTGATTCATTGATTTTGGTGATTACTTGAGTTATTTTGAAATTGCATGGTTTCTCTTCATCACTTAGATTAGATTTGTCTTCAAGCAAGTAGATGAATGAGATGGATAGCATTGTTTCATGGTGAAATCATTCACTCATACATTTTGTAGGTAGATGATTTCTATTTGCAGTGTAAGGTTGGACTGACCCTCTTGAATGTGTATGCTTTACTTCTATTATCAAGTGAACATTATTCTTTGATGGTGTTAATATGAAATTTTTTTGCAAAACCTTTGAAGATTGCACCTCCCTTTGTGTAGTTGTTTGATGTTGGCGAAACAAAGTGTGGTTGATTTCACTTCAGCCTTTGTTGTCTTTTGAGTTCCTTAGATTAGATTGGAATCTCTCTAATTTCCTTTCCTATTTACTTTCCGCATATCTTATTGAGAAAACATTTCCAAAAAAGAGCTATCTATTACTAAATCATTTGCAAAATCTCCTTGAAATTTCAAATTTGTTCAAGTCCTTTTCACTCCACATAAGTCCCCTTGGATTACCAACAAAACATCAAGCCAAATGAGCTCATATCCAACATAAAGTCGCAAGTCCGCAGTAGGAACCTTGGAGCAACCTCTATGATCTTCGCAATCTTAGCATACGAGGGGTCTATTGATGTGTTTTTTATGCACGATCGAACATAGAATATAAACCAAAGTATTTTACCCTCTCTTGAACAAAATCACCTCAGATGCTAAATATTTGATTAACTAAGACGATTCCAAGGTTTTGACGGTCAATTCTTGACATGTGGGTAACTCAATGGTTTGATGTGAATTATTGTTTTCACTTGGAGACTTACACAACTGTTCTTGATGATGTCAAACTTTTCATGAATGGAGTAGGTTTGCCAATGATTTCGAATGACATGATTTTGCAATTGAACTCTCAATCTATTCTAACAAAGATTTTAAATAAAATGCAAAAGGATGAGGGTTTAGAAACTCTATTATAATTCTATCTTAAACCTAGAATGCAAGAGGTAATGAACGATTCGATGAAATTCAACTAGGCTAGGTTTCACCATCAAAGAACAATTCAACACAAGCTTAGTGCAATCATCTAAGATAAATTTGTAGATGTTCAAATTACTACCATCAACGTCAATACCATTAAGGCAATGCATACCAATGGACGAGCAATAATTGAAGTTAAGTTCAATTCAAATTCCAGTTGACCACACGAGGCAAACTTGCAATCAGCAAGAAGCTAGTGGTATGGATTAAACGAATTTCTTTCAAATGCATTCAACACTTCTTTCATCCAATCTAAAATACTTGAAACAAATTCTAATCTAAATTTGGAGGAAATGAGAAGCACAAATGCTTCAAATCTCAACAAAATCGCCAAACTTCAATAATGATCATATTCAAACTTGCAACATGTAGATGACAATTCTCAAAAATCTCTCTTACAAATGAGAGGCAAATGGGTTTATATAGTCTCAAACTAAAATGAGTAGCCAAGATTCACTTTGGAATCAAGGGCCAAGATCATGCCAACATTGCCCTAATTAGGGTTTACATCAAAAAATGGAATCAAAACAAGAGGTCCAATTGGATGACACCTAGTCATCAAGTAGGGAATCTTCTAGAAGATTTCAGCCTGCATCAAAGTACTCAACGAATCTAGCCAAGACTAAGTTGAGTTCTTCCATCGCAACACAAAGTAGACCTTGCTACAAATCAATCACATCAAAGGCATCTAAGCAAGCATCGAAAATTCTTTGCCCATCCGACTGTAGCATCCTAAATTGTACTCCCTTACAATTTTGTCTACATTTGGGCCCTCACCTTGGCATTAGTGCTCTGAGGCCTGAATGGGTCCTCATTTTGCTTATGCTATGAGAATTTATCACCATTTTCAATACACGCATCATCTTGCCCCTTAATTTTGGTCTCTGATTAGGCAAGACCAAGGCGTGGCACCCTGGTCCTCCCAATTAGGACCCAAATTTGGGCCCCTTAACGGTCATGAGATGTGGGCGGGAATTTTGGCCCCATGCCAACTCATGTCAGAAAATTAAATTGTTTTTCAACAAGAAAGTATAAAAGGAAGCCTACCCCTCTCATTTTGACACACAAACATGAAATTCAATTCGACATCAAGCAATCAAGCATCCAAGTTCAAGCAAGTAAGCGATTAGTTTTCTTTCAAGCATTAGAGCAGAGATAAAGTCAAGATTCAAGCATTGAAGTTGACATTCATGTTCTATGTTATTGAAGGCTTCATGAAACCCTAATTCCATGTGGAGACAAACAAAACTTCACAAGGAGGTATAATATTTGTGTTTCAATCATTATTCAGTATTGTTGTGACCTTTTCACACATTGCCCCATTGCAAATGGGGACCCCCTACTTATTAGGCCCTCTCGGTCTTTTGGCTTTGGTTTTTGGGTCTTTTCGCAGCTGTTTCGTCAATCTCTCCGCTTTGCAAGTGTTCGAGGGTCATTTTGATCAATATTGCCTTTCGTTTGAGTGATTTTGGCAAAGTCTAGGGCTCGCTTTGTCAATTTTAGGATTTCTACCTTTAGTCCTCGATTTTAGGGGTTTCTTTTGAGTTTTGGAAAAACTGAAATTAGAACTGGAATCGGGACCCTTCAAGAAACCTCCCAGTAAAATTTGAGCGAATTCTGAGCACTTACTATTTTTAGTAAGTTTCACTGCCTCTCGGATTGGTCTAATTTTGCCAAAAATCAAACTTACTATTTTTAGTAATTTCTATATTTAGTAAGTTTCTATTTTTAGCAAGTGTTTTTCTGACCTATATTACCCAAACCTTGACATTTTGAAACACTTACTATTTGGGAAAATCTATTTTTGGCAGGGTTCTTCACAAGAAAACACTGAAAACTGAACATCCCTGAAGACGCTAAAGACTGAACGCTCCTGAAGATCATTTCTAAATCCGGAAGAGTCAAAAGGCAAACAAGTCGGAACAAAAAGAAAATGGTTAAGTTTAGAACTCCTATTCCAGAAGAGGAAAGCATGCAAAATCATCCAAGTTTGGACATTCACATCAATCCACCAATGTCATCCTGATCTTCCAAAATCCAGAATTTGCATTATGATTCCTAGAGACATGAAACCACTCTCAAACATCCTGCCAATATATATGAAATATAACTTAAAGTATAAGAAATATGTTTTCTTATACTTAAATGTTATATTTCATATATATACATGTCCTGAATTGGTAGAAAACATCAAATTCCTTCCTCAAGCAAGAATGTCGCCCAAACACTCAAGAGGGCGCCAAACTGGAGGAGCCATGGAGGATTCAAAAAACCACAATATTCCATGGCACATGCAAAATGCCACCCTAGGGTGATGAAGGGCGCTAAATTCAAATTTGTCTTGGACTTCATAGCAAATCAATGAATTCCTTCCCTTAATCAAAATTGCGCCTTGAAAAGAGATAGGGCACCAAAATGGAAGGTCCATGGAATTCATGAAGTGGATGGAGTTCCATGTTCAATGCAAAATGGCGCCTTAGATAAGGGTTGGGCGCAAAACCAAGGGAAGCAAGGAAAATCCTCAAAATTGTCAAATTCCTCCTCACCATCAAAAATCCACCTAACACTCAAGGAGGGTGCTAAAGATGGGGTCCTGTGGAAATCTCATGAATTCCTTCGCAATTGAGAATTGCAATCTGGCCAAAGAAAGAATGTTGAAATGACTAAGTCAAGGAGAATCAAGGAAGTGATGAATTCCGCCATGAAGAGTGAATTCCATGCTCAGGCTTGAAAACTTGAAAAATTGTCTACACCATGAAAATCCAAGGGTCAAGGAGGAATGAAACGCAAAATTTCTCTCGGAAAAAATTTTGAAAAATCCATTCTCGGGCATCAAATCACATCCAAATTTCAAATTTTTTACAGATTTGGATTCTCAGGAGAATTATCTCCCTCTTGGACTTGAAACCCTAATTTGTGGAAAATTCCTAAAAAATAGGAGATGGTGAAAATTGATGGAAAACCTTCTCCAAGCAAGGAAAGTTGAAGAGACTTAAAGAAAATTATTCCTCAATCAAATTTTCTCTCCAACAATTCTAGATGTGGAGGAGCGTATATACGACAACAGGGTCCACTTGAATGGCGAGTATCTATTGAACGCATGGTAGTATGGTGGCGCATTCATTGCCGGAATATTTGACCAAATGGCAACCCGGTCATTGCATGAAGAATTAATGGAGCATCTTTCGCATGCAGCTGTCACATTTATGGCATTATGGCAGATTCCTTATGCATGCAACCATCACGTTCAGGAGATGATGGCGCATTTATGGCATCATGGGTGATTTTTGCACGAGGGTACATTCATTACATAGTGGGCACTTTTTGAATGTAATGGTTAATTAATGCTTTATGGATGCCATTTTTGGCAAGATTGTAATTAATTGTATATGGGCTTAATGGGTGATAAATGCTGATTCCCACCTTGTTGCATCTTGAGTGGGGAATCTTCTAGGGTTTTGCATGTAATCATGGTCTGAGACCTATATAAAGGGGTGACCCCCCCCCCCCTCATTTAAAGGAGGGAGCTTTGTATGAAATTGTTGCGATAAGTTTTTGAGAAAATAACAGTGAAACACTGTTCTCTGATGGTGTCCACTTAAGTTATTTTTTCAAAACTTGCATGGTTTCACCTTCCTCACTTAGAGTAGAATTTTATTTTCTCAGTTGTTAGATAAAGTGCTTTGATTTCAATCGAGAATGTAATGGTGTCTAATGAATTTCCATGGTTCATACTTTTTGCATCTTGCTGATTGTAAGTTGCAGTGTAAAGTTAGGCTGAGCCACCAAATTTGTGCTAAGTTCGATTGTGAATAGTCGTTTGGATTGCGTCGTGTTGGGTATTAAAATGCACCTTCTCAATATGAAAATCCTTCATCATCCTCAATAGATTGCATCAGTTCTTGCGGAGTTGTAGTTAAACTTGACGAAGCAAAGCTTGGTTTATTTGGAATCTGTCCACCGAAACATTAACTGTCGTATCATTGCCCTTAAGAGTAGATTTAGATCCTTCTAAACCCCTTTTCCCCTTTATTTTCAGTTCATTTTAGTCCGTTCGAAGCAGCAGCATCGCAGAATTGCCATATCCGATGATGGAGTTCCAGCCACAACAAAAAAGTGAAAGAATGATGCAAACATAAGGCCCCTTGGATTACCAGCAAACACATCAGCCAACTTACTCACGTCCATAGCATACAGGAACCTTGGAGTCGATTGTCTGATCTTCCTGCAATCTTAGCACACAATCGTACTTTGATCAAGAGAGAGTGAAGTGACCATTAGGCAACTTTATTCTGTGTTCGACACTATCATAAAAAATGTCAACAAGTATCTCCCTCACAAGGAGAACATTTCCTTTACTGCAATTCAATCAAATTTCATTTCTATTTCATGGTTAATTCCAAAACCGAGGTTTGACTTAGGCAAGCCCCTATTTCCCTTTTTTTCTGTGTAAGAAGCAGATACGGAGCTGTGATCTTCAAAATAAGCTTTATTTACAGAGACAAATTGATCCCTCATTGGAGTGTGAAAAGTGCGGAGGACTAGAGCGACCATCACACTGATCCCAACAAATCAAGAGCTCCTTCTGGGAACAAATCTGAATCCTCTTACAATCCTCAGATTCAGGTTCGTGGCTCAATCCGACAACTATAGCTCACTATTTATGCATTTTTACATGAATTTCCAACAAATTTACCCTAATTTCAGCATTCTTACAATTCAACTCAAAAGAGGGAAATTCAATCCAAAACCCCTGGAAATCCAAAAGAATCCTCAGCCCTTATCCTTGTTGGTTTGTAGCTAGATCTATTGGGTTTACCTCCCTCTTTAATGTAATGGTTTTTTAAGTCATAAATTAGCGGTTTCTTCTTCCTATTGTGGAAACCCTAATTTTTCACCATTACACCGGCATAAACTTTTATAAGTTGTCGATGCGAAACATGAGAGAAACCAAGTCATCTAGTTGATTCTTCCTCAAAGATTCCAACTGCCTAAAGTAAATGAACTTCATCTTTTGTTTCAATTCTTCCAAGTTCAAACTATTGGAAGCGTGGACATCTTGCCCTAATAACTCTTCAATAGATGTAAGGATCTCAGATTGTATCTCTTGAATGGATCCTTCCATCTCAATGTGTTCCTGCTTCGCAAGATCATAACCTAACTTTCACATGGCCAAAGAACAATACCAACCATGGAAATAAAAAACATTACCCTCCTGAACAACTCCCTCCTGGATCAACGTGGACAAAGGAATTCGCTTCAATACCCTGAGGCGAGGAATAGTCTTCTTCTGCACTCGTTGGAAATCTTCCCAAAGTCCTTCCAAGTACTGCATCTTGAATATAAGCATCATTGTGATGTCAAATGATTGGATAAACTGTGCTAGGAAATCATCTGCTTGCTTTGAAACACCCTCTATCCATTTTCCACCCTCTTGATATGTATTCCTCATCACGTCATGATCACAGGGGGATCCATGAGCAATAACAATGGGTGAGACAAAAGTAAGATCCTCATGCCTTAGGGAATTCATCACTTCAATATACTCCTTGAGTCTCTTGTTCTCACTCTCAAGCATCTCTTTCTTTTCAATAGTCTTATCCAATCACGCCTCAATTGCCTTGACTGTATCATCAAGCTCCTGGAACTCTTGCTTCTTCGTAGTAGGTCCAAGGTCAATTGTAGTAACCTGATAATCCATAGGAGTAACCACATCTCTAGTCTTATCACCTATTACTTGTGCAATACGCGCTCCCGTATCATCTCTAGTGATCCTAGAGAACATCTTCGCTCTCTTCTGCTCCTTTTCCTTGCCAACCCTGGCTAGGAAGTCATCAATATCTTCTGCAGGCTGCGCCTCTATCACTTTCTTCTTCAAGGTGTTGATCTTCATCAAGTGCTCTCAAGGCCAAAATAACATCATCATCTATATCCTTATCCCTAATCAAATATACCACATTGTTGCCCAAATCGACCTCCAACTAAGTTGTGGGGGATCCTGGTTGTTCTTCATTATCATCATGTGGTGTCGATTCTGCTATAGCATGTAAATCTCAATCATTCTCCAATAGGATCTCCGTGTCGGAACCCTGTTCAGACTCATTGTCCTTCTCTGTCATATCATTCTCCTTCACGGATGAGAAACTCACGGTAGATTGAGGAGTGTTAGACTTGTGTTTCGTGTGCCTTGAATCCTGGCTAACAATCTTCTTGTCTTTTGTTTGTGAACTTCCAGGCATACCTTTTCTCCTTTTGGGAGCCTGACTCTACTCATCATTGTGCATTCTAACATTGCTTATTGTTCTCTCGTCATCATTGAGAAAGGACTCCTCATTTCTCATCTTCTCATAGGTAAAGGTGACTTTAGTTTTCTCAACTCCATGTTTCAAATAGGGCCCGTTGAGGTGCTCCCATGACTTGGTTGAGTAAAATATCAAATTGTTGTACTCCTTGAAGTATGAACTTAAGAGCCACTTGGGTAACCTGGAGTGGTGACTCCTTGTCTCAAGAACCCACTTGTTGTTGATAACTATCATACATGACTCCGTTCTTCTTTCAAATTTAGCTTGTGCTTCTTCCTTGGTTCTCTCTTGCATGTCTGTACATCTAGGGATTCCAAACACTTCCCCAATTGATTTCTCGGCCAAGTATGCAAGCATTATCCCCTTGGATGTTTTGATCATTCTGGTTTGAGGATCATAATGCTTCGCACACTCGACTACGAGCTCATAGCACTGAACGGATGGTGGAAAGCCAACCACTTGGTAGATTCCACTCTTCATGATATTAGCCACCAAAGTGGATGGAAGATGATTCTTCGTTCCAAACTTTCTCTGCCTCATCCCCTTTATGTCCAAGTACTCCATGTTCGTGTCTCCAACCTTCTTCCATCGAGATGTTATTTGCGACTCCGGATAGTAACCCTCTTGTATGATCTTCAATTGATTCTTCCTCGCCGATATCCCCGTTTTAGACATGGCATCTGTATGAAGCTGGAAGTTAATATCATGGTAAAAATAGCTCTAATAATTTATTTTCAGAATTCTCTAAGTTCTGATTTTTTAAGATTTTGTCACATTTATGGATTCAAAATCCGAAATTTAAGCAATGAGGAACATAAATTCTAAAAATAAATGAATCTTGGTCAACATGAGGCATATCGCCTCTCTTTAAACCTAATTTTTAGACTCAATACAAGTCTGATCACAATTGGCAAGTCTGAGGACACCCTGCAAACACTCAGGAAATGCAGTATTTGATGTCCAAAAATATTTCCTGGTCTGAACACACTTGTCAACACTTAGAGAATGACTGATTTTGGATGTTAAAATGGTGTATCAGGTCTGATTCTCTGAATACAATGTCTGAATATGCCCCAAATGGCTGGGGAATGTGGAATCTTGGTGCCTTTAGGATATCCCAGGTCTGATTTTGTCACTTTGAAGTCTGAGAACACACATATAAATCACATTTCAATGGATGAAAGTGCTCACAGCCATGGCGCACCTCCACACACAAGGCAATTTTCCTCTTTAGACCTGGAAATGACCACACCTTGACACAAATGACAGCTGGGAATGGGGCTGGAAATGATGTTTTGATGTTTGCAATGGAGTTTCAGATCTGAACCAGCAATGTCACCCCTCAAGAGATGTCACAAACTCTTCCAACAATGGTGCCACACACAAAATCAAACAAAATCGCCTCCAATGGTGGCACAATCAGCCACTTAGCAAAATTGAAGCTCCTTGAATGATGGTGCACCTCCAATCAACTTCCAAACAGTCACATCAATGACAATATAATATTATTTAAGTGCTGGGCTGGGTCTTTTATTCTTGTTTTTGCCTTGTGAGTTCACCACACAGCCAATGTGGGACAAAAGTTCATCTTTACCAGCACATGGGGAAAATCGATGGGCATTGGGATCTCAAAACTTGGCCTTTTTTAACATGCTTGATCATTAAATATTGGTGGTGTGGGAAAATCGACCCCAATTGGGACACACTTATCATTTAAATTTCACTTGAATTCGCCTTTCAGCCACTTGGGGAGAATCGCACCCCATCTGGACACATAGTTTTCACTTTAATTTGCCCCAACTTGCCAATCATAACCTTGAGGGGAAAATCAACCCTCATCCGAACAAATTAATTCCAAAATTTCATTCATTTTCATCCCCAAATCCATCCCAAGGGAAAATCAATGGCCATTTCGACAATTAAATTTCATTATTTCATGCAAAAACATCCTCCAGTGGAGAACGTCCTTCATCTGGACACCAAAATCTCATTAAAACCTGATCAAAATCCATTACAATACCTCCAAGGGAAATTCGATCTCCATCTAGACACTCAAATTTGGTCACTTATTATCCTTTTACTCCCAGTGGAAAAACGCACTTCATCGGGACATCATAAATTTGTCCATACTTCACTTATTTTTCCCTCTGGTCAAGACTTGAACCTCATCTGGACACAATAATTGCACTTAACTTGGTCATTTACCTCCTGGTGGAAAAATGTGGGTCATCTAGACTCACTTTCCTTGTACATTTTAGCTCTTGAAGGCCTAGTGGAAACACGAGCTCCATCAGGACAACCACAATGGAGAATCCAAATGCATCGGGATTTTCCCAAAAAACACTATCCATTAGGGGAAAAATGCACCTCATCTAGACAGAGACCTTTTTCATTATAAAAATCATTTCTTTTTGCTCAAAACCCAATGGAAAACCATGCTCCATCAAGACAAAGTCCATTTTCGCCTTTAAAACTCAGTGGAAAAAAACCTCCCATCGGGACAACTGACTTTTATGCCCTAATTTCATGGGGGAAAAATGCTTTCCATCAGGACTATAATGATTTTCACACTATGAAGTCCCAAACTTATCAAATTTTGCCATTTCGCTCAGTGGAAATTCTATTTCCATCAAGACTTTTAACATTTTACCTGGATTTCAAGGGGGGAAAACTGGGGACCATTGGGACTTTGTTCATACTTGACATATTTAACCTTCAAGGAGTGGAAAAAACAACTCCTACAGGGACTTTTGACACTCTAGCACAAAATTCACACCAATTTGCAACACTTAACACATTTTAAGCTCAAATTTAAAGCAAGCTGCAACCTCAACATTTGGAAAAAATTTAGGATCACCTTGACATTTTCACATTTTTCAAACACTTGACCCTATTGACTTCAAAATTAATATTTAGACATTACTTGCACGTTGAAGACCTCTAGGCATGATCATATCAAAAACAAGACTCGGGCACTGAAAGCTCAAAATTTGCCGCCTGACTGCCAAAAAACCCAAAACTAACAAACATGAAAAGCAGAAAGAGGGGCTCCCCATTTGCAATGAGTCAATGTGTGAAAAGGTCACAACAGGGTCTTTGCTCAAGAGAGGATAGAGTGACCGTTGGAAACTTTATTTTGTGTTGGTGTGGTCATAAAACACCCATCAACAAGTCCTTCAAAGACAAAGATTGGGTCCTTCACAAGTTCTCTCACAGGGTGCCCTTCCAATTTCAACTCCTCAAGTACTACTGTCGGCAAGAATTATTTTTATTCTAGAATCCATACCTCTTATAATCAATCTCTAGCCCATCACAGAAAGCATCCAACTATTTGCCCTAAATTAGTTGTCCTTAGCCTTTTTCTTCTGCAATTTCCAATCTTCCTAAAGATGCTCATAATATCAAATTCAATATGTTGTATGGCTTCAAGAATTTCTTAGGTGTTGCTTGCACTAATAAAACTCTTTGCACATTGATCAAATGCAAAACCTTCATAACATTCAAGCAAGGGGTTGATTACCTTGCATCCTTAAGCAACAAAAAATGGATCATTCACAAGGCCTATCAAGAGACCCTCTTCAAATTTCAGCTCCTCAAGTATCACCATCAGCTCGAATTCATTGTCACAATCCATACCTCTCAAGATCAATCTTTAGCCATCACATAGGTATCCAACTAAATGCCCTGAATTAGATTCTCCTTAACCTCTCTACCTTCTATGATTTCTAATTTTTCCAAGGTACTCTTACTCCAAGCTCAAATCATGCCATGTCTTCATGAAATTGCTTAGGTGTTGCTTCCACTAACAAGAGCACTTTGCCCATATATCAAATAGGAAACCTTCATAATTCATAGCAATCAATTTGAAGGATGAAATCACACAAAAGAGCCTTCCCCCATCCTTGCAGAATGTTCAATGTTGAACAAGTTAGCAATCGCCCAATTCAACAAGTGGAAAGAAATTTGACATGACTCACAAGTTTTAATTATAAAATGAACTTACGGGTAATATAGGGCAATAATAGATGAAGACCCAGTGGGCAACCCAGTTAAAGTAGATTCAATACGTTATATGCAGAAATGGTTTCTGAAAAATATGCATAGTGCAACTGAACAAGGAAAGCAGAGAAGACAATTCACAACATGTGTAGAGATGTAACAATAAAGTTGTATTATGATAGTTGTGTACAATACTTGTGAGAACAAATGTAAGATGCCTATGCCTTGTTTCTTCTCTCTAGACTACAATGAATGGCTGTGTACATTATTATACAGAAAGGGAGGAAGAAGAAGCATCGATTGAGAACAAATGTAAGATGGCTATGCCTTGTTTCTTCTCCCTAGCCTGCAAAGAATGGCTATGTACATTATTATACAAAGAAAGAGGAAGATGAAGCATCGATTGGAACTGAACTATTTAATGTTTCAATCATCATAATTGCTCACAACCACTGAAGACAACTTCGGTTATGGTATAGTTGAGTCAAGTTAGGACTTGCAGTTTGACACATGGGCATTATGCTAGATGAGGACCTTCCTAACCAAAACACAAAGGTTGTTGAGCAACACTTGAGGATCGTGGCATGTTTGAGTGGCCGAAATCCTCCCAAACTAGTTTTCCCTTTAGTAAAGCAACGCAAATCAAATCAAAGACAATTGAATAGAGGATAAGGATATTCAAATTTATTAAGACTTAAAGCTCACTACAAATAAATATGTTTTGCATTCAAATTTTGTTAATTTGAATATGGATGATTTAGATATTTTTCTTGGATATTCTTGGTTAAAATCTTTGGGAACAATAAACATTAATGTACAAAATAAGCTCATGAAGCTTTGGTATAGAAGGAAAAAAGTTACAAGGAAAAATGTTACATCGTTCGATATTACGAATAATGGAGACTAAAGCAAAGCCAAGGTAGAGCAAGTTCAAGAATCCACTAAAGATTACATTGATGAATCAAATTAAAAACAAGAAAAGCCAAATATATATATAAAATAAAAAAGAGGAAAATTCTATTCCTCTTCGTCAACACAGCAAGCAACAACAAAGGGTAAGGTATCAAAGAGGTTTCCAAAGATAATAAAGGGTGCAATATATAGGCATCCAGTTCATTGTGAGAGGCAAGAATCATGGAGGCATCATAATGTAGAGAATCAACAAGCCAATCACTATAGATCTACATGGAATAAGGGGGGCACCTACAAGAACTAGCGGCATCATAAAAGTAATGGTTATCTGTGGCAGAAAAGGACAACATATTATGATGAAGAATGGAATCAAATGGACGCACACAACATAATCAAGGATGGGATCTAGATATAATAATTGATTGTTATATTAACAAAGAAGAAAAATACTCCTTATATAAGCAATTATAGAAGATCTTACCATAACAGAAATGATCAAGAACTAAAGACAAAATAGAAAGATTTTAAATACTAACATACAAAATAGAAAGTTACAAAAACCTAACTACATGACCATTATAAGCTAAATATTACAATACTACTTTAATACCCTCCCTTAATGGTCATTCTACGAACTACCATGCAAAAGACTTTGCTGGTCTTTTGGCCATGAATGCATAGAAGGTTGACCCCTTATCCTCTAAATGCTCTGCAACATGAGCCCACTAGTGAGACCCCCCCTAGTTGGATTTTTTATCAACCAACCACTTTCTGCAAAACTTCTTTATAAGATCAAGTTTACCACAATAGCAACATGTGATAGATTTCAGATTCTTTGAAGAATCATCAAGTTTGCCTTGTCCTTTCTACTAAGTGGACTCACCTTTTCCCTTGTCCTTGGAAATAAAAGCCTGTTCCACATTGGTTGTCTCGCTGCTGCTAGCTACCAAACTGCTTCTTCCACCCGTCCTGCTGCAAGAGCTTGTTGCACAATTCATCAAACTTCAGGTCAACATTGGTGGATGTAATGTTGAGAGTTTCAATGAAGCGCTCATAGGACCGTGGTAAGCTTTTCAACATGACAACCACCATAGCCTCTTCTTCCATCTTGGGACCAATGGCTTCCAATTGTCATGAATGTCTTTGATCTTTATTAAATGATTCTACAAAGACATTTTGTCATCCATCATGATTGAGAACATCTTTTTAAGGAAGAAAGCTCTGCCTTGTCTAACGTCTTGTGCAGCTCCTTCAAGGGAGTCCAAAATTGTGTAGCAATCTTTCTGAACGACACTTCTAGAAGCATCTCATCGATGACTAATAACTTGAGCAGCATAACCACTTCGCACTTCTGCTCATCAAACTTGTCCTAATCTTTACCTGCCACTGTGGGACAAGGAGAATTACCCAGAACAATCTGATCTAGGCACCGGTACTCAAAAATGGTTAGCATCATCTATTTCCAAGTATTGTAATTATTGTCATTGAACCTCTAAGTGCCTTCCAACATGATGTTGGATAGCGTATCCATCCCTCCCGCTATCCAAAGGCACGGAAAACAAAATAAAAAATCAGCTTCTCAAATACCTTCAATTTTTGTTGATAAAATATCGGAAAAAACCTGAAACCCACAATTTGTTTTTAAAAAATCATGCAAATACACTTGTTGAAGAGAACCCAGGTCTGATTAAAAAAATCAGAAAATTTGCTAATACAAATAGCAAAAAACCACGAATTTATTAAAAATCATCAAAAAAATTTGTCAAAGAAGGAAAACCACAATTTTGTCCAAAAATTGTCAAAAAGTAGTTGTAAAACAGCACCACGATTCTATGGAAAAATCATCAAACCCTAGATGCAAGATTTGCTGAAACCCTAGGCCAAAAACAACAATAGATTCCCAAGCTCCCTACAAACCCTAGCTGGAACTATAAGTACTCACGTGTGCAAAAACAAACTTAGAAAAAAAGAACAGCGACTTGTAGAAGAAGATGTAAATTTGTAGATATCTCATTGCGCAAGAAAAAGTTCAAAAAAAATGAAGAAAACAGTCGCAATTTGCAAAAACCTGTCGGAAAGAAAGCCCTTATCACAGGCACAACATGTCATGATTTGCAGTTGATAAAAATCCCAGTCCTGAGCAAAAAAACCACGATTTTTCTAAAAAAATTATGCAAAAAAAAATGGAGAAAGTGGGTGTCAATCTCAAAAACCTTCACAACTCGATGTGATCTCAAAAAATCTGTGATTTTCAGCTGAGGAAAATCACCACAAACCAAAAAAAAATTACCTTGTGATTGTTAAAAAACCATTTTGTGATTTTTACAATATGAAGCTGTCCATGATTTGTATCTTCAAAAAATCGATCAAAAAATCATCTAGAAATTGTCACAAAATTTCAAGAAAATTATCCACGAATTTTGAAAAAAAAACTACCAAAACCAAAAACCCTCAATTTTATTTGAAAAATCAATCAAAAAACTTTTGTCAATCAAAACCCTCGATTCTCTAGATAGAAACCACAATTTTGTTTCAAAAAACTCAAGCAAAAAACTTCTAGAAAAATTCCTCAAAATTTCTAGATAAAAACCATGAAATAATAATTGATTGTTATAAGAAATTACAAAAGATCTTTCCATAATAGAAATGATTGAGAACTAAAGATGGAATACAAAGATTCTAAATACTAATTGACTTACAAAATAGAAAGTTGCTAAAACCTAACTAAACGACTTTACATGACCATTATAAGCTAAATATTACAGTATTACTTTAATAGATCTAGGTACCATCAAACTAATACTAAAAACTAACAAAACGACTTACATGACCATTATAAGCTAAATATTACAGTATTACTTTAATAGATCTAGGTACCATCAAGCTAAAACTAGTACGTAGACCACCTATGGATGGTTGAATAATAGAACATGGCATCATATTTGTAATGACTTGCAGCAATCTTATTATGTGGCTTCTCATGTTTCGAGGATGAAACATATCGAGGAGGAAAAACATGCTATGTACCTAGGGATATGATATTATAACATATTTAGATGGATGGAGATACCTTCATGTGGCACACATCCCTTAAGTTGGTTATATTGAGTCATGAATTACACAAGTTACTTAGGGGGCCTACGTGGGTTTAGCAGTTTATCCCTCCATTATGTTATTAGGAGGTCTATATAAGGGATGTGAATATCACTGCAAGGATAATTGAAGAGTATGATGTGTTTGAGATTTCTTGGAGATATAGCGTGGAGTGGCATTTTCCATAAAGAGTATTGTGCGTTATTATCCTACCCTAAGGGTCTTCTATTTATGCATGTATAGGATATTAAATCAACCCAGCCCATGAACATCTCTTATATGATGTGAGATTTATCTTCTACATTGAACTATTATCTTTATTATATGTGTGGATCTTTGTAATGTCCCCACTTTGAAATATAATGCAATAATATATAATAATAATAAAATTAAAATACAAAAGAAGAAAAAATAAAATTTAAACTAAAATATAGAAGAATATAATTAAATATAATAATTAAAATTTAATTAAGTTAATTAATAGTCAAAAGACGTGAAATGAAAGTTTTGTCTCCCTCAAACATGAGATATAAAAGGGAGCAAAAAAACCCATTTGAGAGGGGGAGAAGGAGAAAGGAAGAAAGAAGGGAGCATGGGAACTAAGGAAGGATTAATGGAAGAACAAAGGAATGGGAAGAATTGATGAAGGGTTGACTCTTTCAAAGCGTAGAAATTATGATGGGCTGTACTATTTCAAAGGGGGCAAATGTGAAAGGTTGTCTCTTGCCAAAGGGCATACATGATGAAGAGGTGTGACTTCTCCCTCATATTGGAAGATATAAAGGGAAGAAGGTTCATTTGAGAAAGAGATCCAAGAGAGTTCAATTTGGATAATAATTTATTATTCTCAAAGGCGGCTATGAAAAGTGGTGACTCAATTCTTATGAAAGGTGGCACCTCAATCCCTATGAAAGGTAGTGACTTTTTCACCAATAAAGTATAAAGGAGAGATCATTCCAAGCATGAGTCACTCAATCATCACTCATCTTTCATAGATCCACAAAAGCAATCATATGATTTCCAATTTATAATAATTGATCATGTTAGGGTAGTAAAGGAAGTGCAAGGAAGGGGAATGGTGAGGCCTCACTAAGTACACCACCTCATGAGAATGGTTAATAACCACATCAAGCCAAGGGGAATAGTTTATGCTCTTGGGCCTAGGGTCAAGTTAAGGGTACCCTACTGCAATCTTCCCTACGAGCCCTATATTGGTCAATTATTGAGGTGAACTAGAAAGGGATCCTCAATCATAAGAGGAGAGAAGGATGGCATGATAGAGGGGAATGGTGTATAAGCTCCACTAGGTACACCACCTCATGAGCATGGTTAAGGACCACATGAAGCCAAGTGGTACAGAGTTTCCACTCTTGGGCCTAGGGTAGGGGATATTTAGGACATCTTATCATGTCTCCCAACTCTACCCTCGTTATGGTTGAACCCCCATGTAATCATTTAGATTTGTTATGTGTTATAAGTATATATATTCCTTAGCCCTAGAAATGGAAGTATTCTATGAATCATATCTACATCATTATCTAACTTGGTTGCAGGTTTCCAAGGCATACTTATCTCATCTTATTCTTAGGTGAGGATTATATCTCTAACTATGTTATGTTCCCTGTTTCATTTGGATTTTGTGAATTTAGGGCAAATTACAAAGTAATCCAGGACAAGGACACTACAATCTTATCAACTTGTAGAAAATAATCCATAGCTTCTCAATAGAAACAACCATAGTATATAAATTTCTATGCCTACAACATAATTGAATTCCAAAAAAAGTCTTTTATTGGCAAATTGAAACACTTCTACTACTTTAAAAAAAACCCTATCATATATAGCCCAAAAAGTTATTTGCCTTGTCTGCCCTGACAAATGGTACCAAAGACTCGAACAACATCACACCTATTTTTCAACCTTGTACTAGCTTGGCCTACTTCGACACAAGAAGCAAGTCCACGAAGATAAAACCTACATGATTGTTATGGCATTGCTCCGACTTAATAATGGCCAATGGCCAATTGAAGAATTACTTCAATGTTAACCACGTCAAATATCGGGTTAATCCATCCATCTAGCAACATTTCAACCTTACACAACCACAATCTGCTTTACTGCATGGAGAAGGCCCAATTGAGATATACACTAGGTTAACATAACATTGTTGCTTCAGCTTATTGCTAAACCATTACAATCCGATGTATTAATTCTAGGCATTTGGTCTCTTAAGGTCTTCTTGGGCCTACAATTCAATGTTACTTTCTCTAACTTGCATTATGACCAACCAAATATTTAATTTGTGAAGCTGTATTTCTCAAGATTATTTTGAACATATAATTCAACCTTCAACACCTTGACCAAAAATATTATATACATTTAAATTCCCATTGAACTCGCACTCTACCCACTATTTAGCTCAATGCAATAACGGGTTGCTTTAACATAGGAAGTGTTGTGCGTAGCACATACATCCCCGTCTCTGTGGCGAAGACCCCCTTTCCTATAGCTTGCCCGTATGAAGAGAGAAATGAAATCCCAACACAATATCAAAGGCATTTAAAGCGTCAAGAAAATAGAATTCGGACCCTTCTCAAGGCAAAGTCAAAACAAATGCAATGGCTTCTAATCAAACACCTCTATAAGCCCCGAAAACAATAAGGGCACTAGAAAGAAATTATAAACTTTGGCATTTTAATTGCAGAATTATATGTTTCACCAAAGCCACGATTTTTGTTGAAGCCTCGTCCGTTAATTTCCCCGATTAAAATACCAAAAAGGGATTAGGCAAGATAAAGTTCGTATATTCCAAGAGCATACAACGCCTTTTTCTTTCCTCCTCACATCGCCGAACAAAGGCTGAAGTCAAATTGAGCTTAGGTTAGAGCAAGCCAAAGCAAATAAAATCCGTGGCATTTTGAACTAAGGTGTCTTGTGTTGTGTCGCCCTTCAAATGCCGATAAATATGCCGAACTAAAGTTAGTGCGTGTGTTGAGACATGGACCAGCTAGGACTCGAACCTAGGACCTTCCATACGCTACCGGAGTGCTCTACCACTGAGCTACTGACCCCTCTTGGACCACTTCATCGTTGGTCCGGGTGTGGCTTATTTCCAACACCAACACCCCCCCTTAAGCCACACCTCTCGTGTGCTTGGGGCTCCTAGCCTGGACCTGGCTCTGATACCATGTTGAGACATGGACCAGCTAGGACTCGAACCTAGGACCTTCCATACGCTGCTGGAGTGTTCTACCACTGAGCTACTGGCCCCTCTTGGACCAGTCCATCGTTGGTCCGGGTGTGGCTTATTTCCAACACCAACAACGTGGTAAAGGGAAGTAAAAGTTTGAGCTTAAATAAAACACTTCTCATCAGCGCCTTGGCATATACCGATAAAAAGCCATGTAGGTGTTTCATAAAACCAGAACAAAAGTGTATGTCCAAATTCCAACATAGCGATAAGGACGGGGTTTAGAGGTTTTTTAAGTGAATGAAAATTGATTTGTGATCAATACAAATAAAAATATCGAAGCATTTAAAATGTGCAAGTAAAGTTTGGCTTTTCAAAGCGTATGAGCAAAATACAAATTATGTTTGTTTCGAGTCACCTAAAGTGCTGAAACAAATACCGAAAAACAAAACACTTTTAAAATCAAAGCAAAAATGATAAGTGCCAATTTCTTTTAATGGATCATTTTTATTACATCTCCCTCCAAAATCCGAATGAAGCCCCTGAAACTCCCAACCCAAACAAACATCGCGATCAAGGCAAGGGATATGGTATTATTTTATTCGATTGGTTCTTGATCTATTGCATTTTCCTTTCGAGTCCGAGAGAGATGTTAGCACAAAGAGAGAGTTTGAAGCGCGAGTTGAAGATATGATCATGATCAAGCCAGAGGGTTAAGATGTAGCGCCCAAGATCAAAATTATGATCACTAAACAGTGTCGATGAAGAGTGTACTACAAAGCCAGGGACAAAGCACGGGGATAAGAACCACTACTGGCAACATGTTGATGAACAGGGCACAAGATTGAAGGTTGATGATAACACTCAGAATGATACAAGACATACAGAATCAAAAATACACAGCTAGAAATAACCAAATGTTGAATCTATTTGTAAAACAAGCCCTATATTGTAAAATGACTACCTGTAGGCCTTGTTTTATCAAATTTAAAACAAAGGGGACACAGGTTAGTTATTTCTCAGCTACCTGATTTGCAAAATTGATTGAGAACAGTTGCAAGTAGTTGAGGAAGTGGTTGAAAAAGGACAGCTGAGAGGTTATGAGATTTACTAGGTATGGGTTAAAGCTGCCAGGCTTCTAGAAGGCAAATCACGGCCATTGGATGGTTTGAATCCTGGCCATTGATCCAGAATGTAAAATCTATAAAAGGCCAACGCCTTTCTCTTTGTAAAGGGTTAGAGAGTTAGATTTTTAGCAAGTTAGCAATCAGATTAGGAGTAGAAGTAGAATAGGACTGCTGGACAGAAATTGTTGTACTGGCAGTTGAAACAAATAAATAAACATTCAAGTATGGTGTTTGTCATTTTGTTTCTTCTACTTGCATGGTTTCTCTTCATCTGGTTAGGTAGTGTTCAATGATTTTAATGGTGAAGTGTGAGGGTATCTGATTTGATTTTAGGTTCATACCATTGGAGGCTTGTCGATTGTAGGTCTCTGTGCATGGTTAGTTTGAACCCTATTATTGTTCTTAGTTCAATTGTGGGTGTTTGTCTCAAGCTGTGCTAGAATTGTGTGTCTGAATGAATATCCATAGTCTGAAAATCCTTATATCCCTTGGAGCTTGCACTATTCCTGTGGAGTTGTGAGTACATCTCTGGCTAAATAGGGATTAGTTTGTGTGAAATCTATCTACCCACAGCACCAACTATTACTCTTATTGTCCTTAGGATTCCTAAACCCTATCCTTTTTGTCATTTACTTTCCCCAATTCGAGAATCAAGGCATCAGCAGATGCAGACCAGCTAGTTGCAATATTCGTAAGTCCCCTTGTGTTTACCAACAAAACACATTACCGATGAGTTATCCTGAGCAATCAAGACCTCACAGTTGGAACCTTGAGGTTATCCCCTTTGATCAATCCGAACAGCATTAGGAATTTCCTTATTCAAGAGAGGGTGGGATACTTAGCATTCTATTATGTGTTGAAAAAGGATTAGCGCATACTTTTCCTAAATCAACAGGAAGCAAGCCTAGAAATGAGATCACCCAAGTCATCATCACCACATCATCACACCTTGTCACTAGACAATAGCCTAGGGGACAATACCCTAGCATGAATCAGTTTCCAAAGGACTCAATGAGTTTACAACCAAATCTATCCATAGTGTATAACTTTTGCTTGTAAGGTTTCTACATATCATTGAAAATCACTCTTACAATTTCAAACTTACGACAATCACAAGTTCAAAACCTTGCAAAATAACTTTTGCTTGTAAGGTTTCTACATATCATTGAAAATCACTCTTGCAATTTCAAACTTACGACAATCACAAGTTCAAAACCCTTTAAAAAAACCTATCTCCACAAATGACTTCTTATATTTGGGATTAAAATCAAAATCTATTTATCTAGGATTCCCTTTCCCATGGGATTCCACTATAATCATGGGATTAACCAGCTTGTAGTAGCCTCAAAACAAGTGAAATTAACATAATATTATAATTAAGTTAGAGATGGTTGGTCCTAAATAATATTAGGTGGCAAACAAAATGTAAAGCTAAAAGATGTCCTTGGAATCAACTTTGAGACATTCTCAGGAATTTTTGCATGCATTCAATTGTCTATTGTAGATATTTTGGTGAGGCCACTTGCACCATCATTTTCCCTAGCACTGAATCAACCCCCATGCTCCATAATTTATATTTATATTTGCATCCTTTGCTCACTCTAATCAAACAACTACTACCCACCGTTTCTCTCTCTTTGCTCTTCAAATATCAGAACTTGGTCTGAGAAGAAAAGTAAAAATTAAATATTAAATACATATTTTACCCCAAATTTATACCATTTGTGTACCATCCATCCAAAATTTCACTTTTAAGTGCAACTCAATCTTTGGAAAGACCTTTTTTTATGAAGTGGTGCTATATATTATCCCATTAATAATGTATGGACAAGTTTAGGAAACACAAAGTATCAAGCAACCTCATAAAAATATAATTGCTCCAAAAAGTATCACAGCCCCAAAGCTGAAGCAATTATCGAACAAGTCAATGAGCCTATAGAAACAAGATAAGCAAACCAAGTCACAAGAACAATGAAACTGGAAAAGAGACATAGATCCTAGTCATCTAGTTTGGAATCTAGCACATCTTGACCATCCTCAATAGGCTTAAGCAGCTAACTATTAGGAATATTTTGCCATAAAGAAATGGCCAAGCCAAACAAGGGAATTTGTCCTACCCAAAAGGTGAAGCTGATCTACATTGTTGAGAAGACACAAAAGGGTGACGTCCAACCTATGGGGAGGAGATAAACAGGCATAACTCTTGTAAGGCCCAACCTCTGCATACCTATTACAATTCCTCATTTATAGTGTTGTGTTATCAATGGTCATGTTAGTGGACTATGTGGGCTTTCTTTCTCCCTCTTTTAAACATCATGTTGATAATGTGGTTGTTATTGTCATGAAATTGCATATTCATTTTATGTTGTCTACATGAGAAACTATTTTCTCTTTATTATCAAAACTGGCTTGGTAACCATCTTACCTAGTTAAGCATGGGATGTGATCTAGTGTGATTTAACTTAAGAAGCATCATATAATGAGTAAATTTGATTGAATAGGAGATAAGGAATGAAGTTGTACCTAACTTTAGTTAAATGAATTTACTAAAGCATTTTATGTTTTTTGATGGGGTTACCACCTATGAATGAGACTAGGACCTTGTGAGTTCTCAAAGTAGCTCAATAGCAACACCAGGAACTTTGGGAATCGATTGGGTCTTAATGGTTGCATGAGTTGTATTATAAAAAGTAATGACACGGAGAATGATTACCAAGATATTTGACATTAACAAAGTGTTTGCCCTCTCGGGTGAATAACTTAAAGCACACAGATAAAGCACGTAATGCAGAATAATAATGCCATAGATATTAGATGCAATATAAGAGATGTTATTCCATTCATAATTGTTCCCCGTCACAAGTTACATTCGGAAGTATATAAAGATACTGAGGGGGTGCGAGCGCCAACCGTCGCACCGCAATGACCACCCCTCGGTTGCCAACTAACCAAAACAATTACACATAATTAACTAGTCTTATGTTTGTGTACAGTAATGCCGCTAACATCATCCCCCCCAAAAGAAAAGAAGTCGTCTCCGGACGACTTAATACAAAACAGAGATGACATTAAACAGAACTACTAACACCAGTTGAGCATGGAACCCATACACCTGCTGCGTCCTCGCCTGAAAACCCTTGGCTGCTACCATCCGATGCTCAAGTGCCTCTTTGACATCACAGTTCTCCTGTGCCTAAACCAAACTTGTCTGCAAAACATGCTTTTCGGTCTCAGCCTCCACCAATTGCTACTCAAATGATCTCCCTAACCAGTTTGTCCTCGATAGCCACCGGCGTTGCCCTCTCGGCATCCAACTCCTGGGTACGCTGAGCTAAGTCTCACGCTAGTACTGCCTCCAACCTGGTGATCAGCTCCTCCCGAGCCCTCTCTACATCCACCAAGGCAACCTCACATCCAGCCGAGACCTATTCCAAGTTCCTCAAAGCATACCATTCCTGCATCACACTCCCCAAAGGTTGATAACTGAACTGAATAACTCCCTCGTGTCATACAACTGCGTGGACCTGCAATGCCTTCCCTCAAACTCTGTTTGTTCTCGACCTCCAAATCCGTCTCCCTCTACAGCTTATGGCTTCCCCGCCAATGCTTAGCTGTAGGCTTCTTTCTCACAGTACGGACAACCACAACACTTCCCGTGACATCTCTAATGCCCTTCACCCAACTCCAACAAGTGTACTGTAGCTCAAAAATAAACTGGGATCTGGGGGCAGTGCCCCCAGCGGGGTCTGAGGCAGCACATCATTTTTGTGATATTTTATGATGTCAAAACCCTTCTTCTACACTCTAAATTTCCAATGTCCTGGCTCCAAACTCCATCGAATGATTTAAAATCTGGTAGTCATTTTTTTTTTGTTTGTTTTTTTTCCCTATAATGTCCCCGATGGCACCCCGGCCATACAACCTCTTCGTACGGTCAACAACAACACTGGCACCTCCAATCGTACGACCACCTTCCCGTGCGGTCAACACCCCTCCACCGTACGGTTGTGTTTGTTTGTGCGGGGGCTGCGTTTATGTCTCCGCGCTCCGCGACTTTATTCCTTGCGGCAACGGTGGTTTCCACCGCACAATGGTGCTACCGTACGATGGTCCCACCGCCGGTGTTGCCACCGCACGGTGGTGCTACTGTACGATGGTTCCACCGCCGGTGTTGCCACCGCACAGTGGTGCCCGTACGGTGGTTCCACCGCCGGTGTTGCCACAGTACGGTGGTTCCACTGTGGCTTTCTTCTCTTTTTTTTTCAAGTCGTACGGTCAACTGTCATACAGACCCGTACAACCGTAAATTTTAATTTTTTTCCTTCAATTTCCTAATTTAGTTGTCTAGAGAGTCTTCGGCTCAGGGTCCCCTCTCTGGGATCGCCCTTCATCCTTCTCAGTTTTCCTCGCCCAAGAGTCTCCCGCGTTGGTCCCGTGCCTCTCAAGTCGCCTGCCCGGCCTCTCGAGTCCCCTTCCATCCTCTCGGGTCCCCCTCCGGCCTCTCGGGTGTCCTTCCGGCCTCTCGGGTCCCCTACGCGCTTCGCGTGGTAGGGTTTCAATTTGGATCTGTTGGTGGCAAGTCTATTTTCAATGGCCATCCGAAGACCTGGAACCATAAATTCTACAGGGACCACAATCTCCTTCCCGTACATAAGAAGAAAAAGAATAATAAAGATTTTGAAAGCTGCGGCCTTCCACACAGGGTTCCAATCGTTGGCAACACAATTGATCTTCGGATTATCTACGTCACCGAGGTTTGGGGCGTCTCCCTTCCAATATTCTATGTATTCTGGCAGGTACACCTCCTCTGTTACTTGCTCTAGTTCCTCTACTTCGAGCCTGTAGCTCTGGAACATTTCATAATCCTCCATCTGCCAGTGGAAGAGCCCATTCAATGACCCTGTCTCATCCTCGGAGCACTCTCCTAGTTTGAGAATCCCTTCGTCGTTGGGCTCCCTGCAGCCTCATCCTTCGTTCCTCAGGTCGCCTTTTCCTTCATCCTCTGATTCCGAAGATTATGCTAGTTCCTCGTCAACAACCTGGGTCCTCAAATCAATGGTGTACTTCCGCCCCCCTTTCTCCATTGAAAGGTTGTTCTTTTTCCAGTCGTGGTTCACCTTTGCTGTAACCAGCCACCCTCTGCCTAAGATGGCGTCGTACCCCTTCTTCTTGAGTGGGATTACCACAAAATCTAGTATGAAAGGTTGCGTGCCAATGGTGACCGTTTGGGCCATCAAGGTGCCGAGTGGCTTGATGTCATGCTGATCTGCACCTACCAAGTTGAACGTGGGCGGCCATAGTGTTGGCTTCCCCAGCTTCTTCCACGTATCCTCTGGCAGTACATTCACCCCCGAACCTCTGTCCACGATGGTGTCTTTGAGGATAGCCCCGAGAATTCCCATCTCTACTACAGCAGGATGCCGACCACTATTTAAGGCCAACAACATTGGGTCAGCCGAGGGGCTGACCAGAAATTCCGCCCGTGTGGCACGCAAAGGTGCCTGCGCAGTGGTTTGTATGGAACTAAAAATGGTGGTTCTTAACTGTGACATTGTTTCTAGAAGGTCCTTTACCCTTATAGGTACTTCCATCTGCAGTACTTGCCCAATGATGTTATTTTCCGCTTCCGTATGGGATGATGTACTCGCCACCTCGTTGTCCCATCGTTTGGTCGTCATCTCATGTTCAATATTGGCCTTTGCCTCCCGTAATCTCTCCTTCTCCGTACGGGGGTCGGGATAAGTGGCTTTTTTCGTCTGGGCGCGGGTGATCGCTAATACTTCTTTCTCACCAGTCTTCTTAGCCTTCTCAATGTTGAGGAGATTAAACCCTGCCTGTGGGCAATTTGCGTCCTCATGGTCGCCTGGCCCACACCATCGGCAGAGGTGCTGAGGGGTGGCTTCCTTCGTGCAATCACGGGCGAAGTGTCCCCATTGATTACAGCCCCTACATTGGATAATTGGCCGGCCCTTGGTGTCATACTGGATACGGCTTCCGTTATTGTTATTGTTGCTATTCCTTCCACCACCGCGTCTGTTGTCCCGGTTAGCTCCAGATGATGCCGTTGTGTTGGTTCGCTGGGCCGTACCCGCTGGTGCGGATGTTGTGGCCTGCTCCGTGAACAACACTTGGCTCATTTGCGTACTTCGGGTTTTCATGTTGTATGGGCATTCCTTGATGGAGTGTCCCATCACTTGGCAAATCTCGCAGAATGCTTTCTTCGGGCAAGTACCCTTTGTATGCCCCTCCTCTTTACACTCAGTGCACCATTTGTCCCCTTCAATTCGACCAGTGCTTCTCATAGTTTTGAACTCTCTCCTCATTCGATCCATGTCTTTCTGGAGCGCTTGCACCCGTTTGCCAGCCTCGCCGTCGCTGCTGCTTTCCTGTGACGAGTCATCCTCCTCGGATGAGCTATCCTCCTCCTTTTTCTTCGATGTCTTGGTCTCGCTCTCGAGATCCATCGCTCTATTGTATGCGTCTTCGTACGATGTAGGTGGAACGATTTTCATCTTCTTTCCGAGGGAATGCTTTAGTCCCTCCACGAACCATCGCTTTTTCAACCCATCTGCTGGTTGACTCTCCAATTTTTCCCAATAGTTCCTTCAGTCGCCGACCATAGGCTCGAACAGTCTCGTTCCTGTTCTGCTTCATTCCATATATCTCGACTACTATTTTGTTGTCATCTCTCAGGAGGCAGAACTCTATCCCAAACTCCTTCAAGTCGGGCCATGTGCCGACTTTGGCCTTATCCATGTCTGAGTACCAGTCTATGGCCATTCCCCTTAAAGTTGTTGGGAACTGTGTTACCCATTCGTTTTGGTCGGTAACACCGTTCGCTAACCATATGGTTTCGCACGTTCAACAATGGTGGGCGGGATCTTCCTTCCCATCGCCATTGAACTTCAGCAGTTTTTGTTTACTCCCCATCGATGGGGGTCGTCTTCCTAGAGGTGGTTGTGGCTGTGTCTGTGCCCCTGCGCCGCTCCCTCCAGTCCCTCCGGTGTCGGTGGTGTGTCCTGCGTGGGTGACCGAAGGTACGGTGTTTTGCCTATCGAGTGTGGCACCTACCGTACGGTTATCCTCCCCTTCGTTGTCACCCGCGCCCACTCCTGGCTCCCTTTGGTGATCCTCACTTTGTGGTGTAAGGGATAAGTTTTTGAACCGATCCCGAGTCTCTTCAACTAGATCTCTCCTTAACCTTGTTTCCTCTAGAAACTCTTCGTGGCTCAGCACCCTATGGTGTTCTGGCGATGAGTAGAAATTTCCGTCGGCTTTTGCACCCTCCGTGACACCTCCTTGGTTCCCCTCGGGCCACCCTTCGGCAGGTCGTCCTTCGGCAAGTTGCCTCAGCCTCCGTCTACGTTCTACTTGTTGCTCCAGAATCAAGGCCCTCTATGCAACCTCCCACTCGTCCGTTTCTGCTTTTTTATTTCTATCTTTATTTAATATATTGGGCATTAATTGCCGCACATTTCCATAACTCACAATACATAAATCAAAACACGTCTTTATTAATTCATTTCCTCAAATACAACTCGTGTCAATGACACTTTTATTTGAATATAGAAGATTCAAGGTTCAATTCCTTCCTGGCCTGGCGGCATCCTATTCTACTTCCCGTCGGCTGCTATCTTCGTACTGTTGAAGGATTTGTTGGCGTCGCTCTTCCTGGGCAATCTCCTCTAGGCGAGCTTCTTGTGCCAGCGATGCCTGTGCAAGTAACTGGGGGAGATGGTTCATCAACCGATTTACTGTCGGGCTCACCTCCAACGCTGTCCACACTGCACTTGGTGGGATTTCCGCCTCTGTCGCCTCTCGTCGGACGTAGGTCTAGATGGCTACCTGGAGCAGAATTGAGAATTCTCTCGTTGCGTTGTCTTCTCCTGTGTAAAGTTATGTTCGCGCGTCGTCGGCCGCTGGGTTTATCTCACCAACTGGTAGGCCTATCGTGTCCGTGCGCCATCCGCGTCTTCCGTTCCCGAGTACGTCTAGGCAACGGCGCCAAATGTTTGCCCTCTCGGGTGAATAACTTAAAGCACACAGATAAAGCACGTAATGCAAAATAATAATGCCATAGATATCAGATGCAATATAAGAGATGTTATTCCATTCATAATTGTTCCCCGTCACAAGTTACATTCGGAAGTATATAAAGATACTGAGGGGGTGCGAGCGCCAACCATCGCACCGCAACGACCACCCCTCGGTTGCCAACTAACCAAAACAATTACACATAATTAACTAGTCTTATGTTTGTGTACAATAATGCCGCTAACACAAAGGAGCAAAAAGTCTCCTTAAATAAGAAGTACAAACGATTTATCCAATAAGGATAAGATTGACACCTAAGAAAGCAGATGACAACTAAAAGAATAAATAATATTCGTAAAGTCTATCCTAACAACTTAATTGATCATTATAAACTAAATATCACAACATTTTTTTAATATCCTCTCTTAGTGGTCAATGACAATCTGTTAATTACACCAACCCTATCCCAAAATTTTACAAATTCATCAAGACTCAAGGACTTGGTAAGGATGTCTACAGTCTGGTCCTCGGTACGTACTAAAACATCACTGATCCATTTTCTACAAGTTGGCGTATGAAATGACAATGAAGCTCCACATGTTTTGTATGATCATGGAAGCCTAGATTCTTGGCCAGATTTAGCACCCCAAGATTGTCACAGAACAACGGTGAAGGCCTTATTTGAGACATTTGCATGTCTAAAAGCATCCTCCATTGCCATATTGCCTTACATGATGTTTTGATTGTTCCCCGATACTTTGCTTCTATCAAAAAAGAGTTGCCTAGTACTTCTTACTGGTCCATGTGACAGCACTCGTACAAGACTGAAAAACATAGCCAGAAGTGGTCAATTATTAATAAGTGAATCGTTCCTCAACCATGTTAGATAATTAATTATATCATACTAGATAATTAATTTTATCATTCATAATTCTTAATGTGAGTGTCGATCTTTGTTAGTTAGTTCTAAGAAAGAAGAGGATGTCTAAGTTACCAAAGTGCTTGAGACCAAAGTACAGTAGGCTCCTCAAGGTTTATGGATCCAAGCCCTTACCCCAACTTGCTAATCATCCAATAGTGACAATCATTGTATACGAACATATTCTTCTTACTTTTATTAACTTAAGAATTATTTCTGATTTAGATTCTAATATTGTTATTTGTCTGATATATATATATATATATATATATCTCAAAAATTATTATCTTTATGTAACTGCACAACAGTCTATAGAGAGAATCATAAATTCTGTAATAATACATACCACTGGCAGCACCACTCACCAATCACAGCTTTTCCTTTTATTTTCCTTCGATTTCTCCCCCTCTATCCCATCGTAGTAAAGATGCTATATTGCTGAGCCTGATTTTGCTATAGGAACCTGTAACTGTGATGGTGCTGTTCCAAAATACTTCCCTTTTAATATATGCAACCTGACTGGCCTTTTGAATACTAATGCTCCATCTCCCCCAATGAGATTCCACCATTTTCTCCTTTAATACTTTATTGAACGGTATCCTTCTTCAGTCACACCCTTCCATGTGAATCTCTTCTATTCATTAAGCATCCTTATTCCTTAATCGGACAGCTTCTTAAGACCAAGTGTAGTTTATAAACTAAGCACACTTATTTATTACGTCTTAGTTATGAAGCGCATTTCCAAATAATATGTGAATCGTGTCTCTTCATGATTAAGAATTTATATTAAGTCTTAACTAATAATTCCACTACATTTGTTATTTCATCCTTAGTCGATATTCCTTGATGGATATTTATTTAATTCTACTCGATTAGTCTTTTAGATAAAGTCGCTATTCTTTATCATTAATCGATGATGACTTATTGATCGTTCCATTCCTTTCCCAACGATGTGATGACTGGATTATAGACGTTTCAATAGCTTGGATATGTATCATCATTTTCGATAAGCATGCTCCATTCCCTTTATCGCATTTGGAGAGATCGATCTCAAGCACCTCCCTTAACATATATGATATTTTGGCGTCTTTATGAAGTATTAATAATTTATACTCTGTGATTATGGTGTTTATTTGTATTTGACAACTTCTTCAGACTTGTTCGATCTGTGTTTCTCAATATTATCGTAATATATTGTATTGTCCCCTTACGATGTTACATATTTCACCATAATGAATGCGCTCAACAATTATATTGGTCAGTTATCACCCCTAATTTTCATAATTATATATTTATTATTTTAAATATATAAATTGTATTAACAATTAAGAATACTTAAATTAAATTATGTTTATAATATAATATTAATTTATTTTTATTTGAATATTTCAAAAATATTATTAGTAATAAATATTTAAAAATATTTGAATGAAACGTGGCTAAGGGCAGAAAATATCAAATCTTTCAGGCCTCGGTCAAGCTCTCTTTGGGAGGCTAATAAAAATTTGCAAGGAAATCGTAATATCCCTAGGTTTTTTCCTAACCCTAGCAGAAATCCCCGTCCTCCTCATCCCATTATAGAAAAAAATTCAGCGCCTTCGAAGGCTAGGGTTTCTGATCATGCATTTCATCAAGATAAGTTGCCGACTAAAAAGAGTATTAGGATGCCCTCGGATCCATTGCTTGAATATTGTGATTATTTCCATAACAAGGGCATCATTGTCTCATGGAATGGGCAACCTCAAATTTTCGAAGAAATGAAAGGATGGTGGAATGAAGAATTTTCAAATCAGGTATGGATAACAAACCTAGGTTTAAATTTCTTCCTTATCACTTGTGCTAATAATAAAATTAAAAAAGAAATTTTGAAACACGAAGTAAACCTGATTGAAGGATATGTATTTCAGTGTTTTGAATGGATGCCAAATTTTAACCCTAAAACTTTTCAACTTAAGAAAATTGCTAGATGGGTTAACATAAGTCCTCTGTCAGTTGAATTCCATTGCCCTGCAATTATGGAATTTATAGGCTCGCATTTAGATGAATTTATAGCAGTCGAAGATCTGTATAAAGCTCTGGCAAATGATATTAAGCTTCTCATTCAATTTGACACTCAAAACCCACTTCTGGGTCCAGCTGAGATAGTTTCAGAAGTAGGTAAGTGGACTATTAATCCCTCATTTTGCAAAGGAGAAATCATAGCCTCCAACATTTTCCTATGCAAATCCCTTGTGGATGAACAGGACTCTAACAATGGGGACTCTGTATCAATTACAGACGGTCCAAATAAGAAAGAAATGTCAGGTCAAAACCCTGTAGATGTTAAGTCACCCTCTAGGACTCCGCCAAACTTTGACAAGGCAATAGAAAATTAAAGCAAGTCTCTCTCAATAGCCAAGAACTTAAGGAGCTCACAGGTCCAGAAATTTTCATCTGATAACCCTAATAATGAACCCTCTCCTCTGATAGCTGAAGCAATCCCTATTTTAGATAAACTCATGACTCAAAGAATCTCAGGTGATGGAGTCTACAGTATCAGTAGAAGTCTAGACTCTAATAAGAATAGGGATAAGAGGTTAGAACGCCTTAATAGTAAAACAGAGTTACAAAATCTGTTAATTGGTGCAGAGGAATTTAGAGCGGATGTGCAGGAACAATTGAATTTATTGGAACAACAGATAGAGATCAATAAGATTGTTGCTATTGACCAGGTAACGAATGGTCTCGATCCTGTCTTAGGGAAGGATTGTCCCTTTGACCAATTCAGTGCAATAAATGAAGATGATGCAGTTATGTTGGGGAGTCAAACCCCCGGGAATGAGGGTGAAGCCTTAGGTGAGAACAAGTTGGGGTTAGGGTTTTATTTAGGGAGGAAGATGAAACCAGATTGTCGCTCGATTCCAAAAAAGAAAGGCAGGAAATCCATAGCTGAGCTTAGAAATAAGGATGGGGAAGTTGTTGGGTAGGTGAAAATAAAATCGATCATGAATGTAGGGAAGGGGAAGTTCCTTCCCACTCAGCCATGATGGTCCTAACGTGGAATGTTAGGGGCCTAAATGCTCCTAACAAGCAATGCATACTAAAGCGTTGCATCCTTGCCTCAAAAGAAGAACTAAGCTTAATCCAAGAAACAAAACTCAATCAATCTGAGATTGGAGTCTTCAAAAAGAAACTAGGTCATTTAGAATGGGAAGCAATACCTGCGGTAGGTGCCTCAAGGGGCTTGGGAATTATATGGGATCCTAGGCAGGTTGTAATTAATATGATAGCCAATAACAAGTATTGGATGGTTGCTTCTGTCAAGCATCTGAGTTGTAACTTAAACTTTGTTCTTTTTAATATTTATGGTCCCATATTGACACATGAGAAGGCAACGGTGTGGCAAGAAGTAGGATCGGTGTTAACTTCCCATTCGAAGTGGAACTGTATTTTAAGAGGGGACTTCAATGCTATCTCTGATCTCTCTGAGAAAGCAGGTGGTCTGAGAAGAGAACCCCAAGCTCTAATAGATTTCAGAGACTAGATTAATACTCACAAGTTCACAACATTATAGATATAAAAACCAATAATGGCATCTTCACTTGGAATAACAGAAGGCAAGGATTTAGTAATATCGCGGAAAAGCTAGATAGGTTTCTATTTAGAGGAGACATCCTAGCCTTCAACTATCTTTTCAAGGCTTCCATTCTTCCCATTTCAAGTTCTAACCACTTGTCAATCCAATTAATCATTGAGGAGGAGGTTAAACCTAAGAAGTGCCCTTTCAAGTTTGAGAAAATGTGGATAAAGAATGAATCTTTCTTCGAAAATATCAAAAAATGGTGGAAAGAAGTAGAAGTTTTGCAGTCAAAATTATATCGTTTTGTCACTAAAATTAAACATATTAAGAGTAAACTTATCTAGTGGAACAAGGATCGGTTTGAAGATATCTTTGTTTCTAAGAGGGATATAAAAGATGCCTTAGCTCAACTTAATGAAAAAGTTAGCAAGGAAGGTATGGATCAAAATAGCTTCCTGTTAGAAAAAGAGCTTCTCCGTAAACATGAAAAAATTCTATCAAAGGAGGAACGTTTTTGGAGGCAGAAATCTAGGGCGACTTGGATATCAGAAGGAGACCATAATACTAATTTTTTCCATGCTATAAAATAGAATCAATAAATTAACCCATATTAGAAGCGAGGCAAGGGTAATGCTAGACAATCCTGAAAGTATAACATTAGAAGCGGTGTCTTTCTTCCACAACTTACTAAGCAAAGAACTTATCTCTGATTTGGCTGCTCAATCCAGTTTGATTAACAACATCCCCAAAATTATTGATGATAGTCAAAATTCACTCCTAAATCAAAACTTTACCAAAAAGGAGATAGAAGAGGCTCTATTCCAGCGTCATCCAGATAAGGCCCCAAAACTAGATGGATTTCCCACATGTTTCTTTCAGAAATGTTGGCATATTTCAGGTGATGATTTTGTAGATACCTTTGAAGGAGAAAGACGGTCGGGTATATTTCTTAAGGAAATAAATCACACTTTCTTAGCCCTCATTCCTAAAAAAGAGAATGTGGATAGTATGAACGATCTTTAGACCTATTTCACTCTGTAATACTATCTACAAGATTTTCTGAATAGCCCTAGCCAATCGACTTAAACTGTTGCTTTCAAACATCACTTCGGAAGAACAATCAGGATTTGTTCCTGGTAGGTCCATCTTTGATGGAGTCATTATAGCACAGGAGTCAATACACTCTATTCAACACAATCATCAAGCTAGCATGTTCATTAAACTAGATATAAGGAAGGCATATGATATGGTTAATTGGAGATTTCTTTGCAAATGTTTAGAAGCTTTTGGTTTTAGCAGAGCTTGGATTAACTTAACCTTTGACTGCATTTCAAGTCCCAAAATCTCAGTCCTAGTCAATGGAACGCCAGAGGGCTTCTTTGAAATGTCACAAGGTTCGAGACAAGGTGACCCATCATCACCCTTCCTTTTCATCATAATGGCAGAAGCCTTGGGTAGGACCATTCAAAAATCTCAAGATTTGAATAATATTGCCGGAATTATAATTTCTAGTAGTATTCCCCCTATCACACATCAACAATTTGCCAACGACACCTTACTATTTGGGGAAAGCAGTCTGGTGGAAGCTAGAAATTTTAAACTTATCCTAGATGATGAGTTGAAACATTGTCATATTTCTATCCTCAGAACTCTTGAGTTTTTGTCATCTTTTAATTTGCATAGTAGTAGTGATGTATTGGAAGTTTACTATATGTAATCCATATGTTAGCCTGAACCTATTAAATCATATTTTATCTTTGCTAGTTTATTCCTGCAGCCATGCCATTTATTCCTGCAACCATGTGATTTATTCCTCTTGCCATGCGGATTGTTTAGGGCAATATCATTTGTGAAATTAATAGATGTCCTGATTAAATAAAATGCGTGTATGTTCTTGTATGTTATTTCTTTTGTAGTGCAGGGAATAAATGATGCTACGGTCGATGTTCGCCTATCACGCCAGTTGAAGTAAAGGATACTCAAGAAGATGACTAAAGATCGAACAGCAGAAAAGCTGAGAAGCGTAAGGAACGGCATAAGAGGAGCAATCAAGCGATATTACCGATGTCTAACTTAGGTGGACATTGAAGTTGTAAGTACCGCCACAGTATGTTATGACTGTGGTTCGGTTTAGATCCGCGTTTCCTGCACCATAATTCCAGCTATCTCCTTTCTCAGTCAATCATCCGCCTCTTCTTTTCGGGGTGATTTGTGATGTCTGTTGTAGATGATTTCTTTTTAATAATAAGCTCTTTATCTTCTCGGAGGTTAGATAGAAAGAGAAGAGAAACAGAGCAGAGAATTTTTCCTAAGTATTTTTGAGTTTCTTTTCATATTGAATCATGTAATGACTTCCAAAGAACGATGAATAAAAATATGTTATTTTGAGCTTTTAGAGTTGTTTTTGGGAAGCCTGGTATCACTCATCCTAGGGGGCCCACTTGGTGAGTGTTCCTGTGCATTTGTTAAGATTAGTTTTCTTTCCTTAGCTGCAGTAGACGTTCTTGCATAGACTGTTCCTACAGCCACTGGAAACAGATCCACTGACTGTTCCTGCAGCCAAACCAGAACAGAGTAATTTTTGTTTATCAACATTGAATTTATCCAGTATTGTTTTTATGAATTTATGCAGAAGTTTTCCTATAGCCTTTCTATAGTTTCAATTCTTGCTTATCTTTTCCGCATAATGTTAGTTGCTGCAGTAATACAGAATAGCTGTCGCAGGAACTTAGTGCATATATAGTGCAGACCCATTTCAAGTATTACGTCCCTGGGTTGACAATCAAATGAACACTAGCTATGAAAATAGTGACTTTACCAAATGAATGTCCAAACTTCGGGTTGAGACTTCAACTAGAGTTATTATTCTTATTGTTGGGCTGAACACTAGACTGGTTCTCCAGAGCTTTAGGACAAGTGGTCAATAAGGAAAAATCAAACTTGTTCTTTTTCAACACGAAAAAGAACCTAAGTAAAGCTATTGCTAGCATTCTAGGCTTTCAGTTAGGAACGCTCCCCTGTAAATACCTAGGCCTTCCACTAGATAAAGGGAAAAGGTTATCCATGTTGAAATAGTAGCTAGCTCGGATACCTATCTATTGTATTTTAATGTTGTCGATAACAATTAAAATACACATGTACTATCTATTATGTAAATCGAATTTTGGGCTGGACCCAATAATGTAGCATGGAGAAAGTTAATTGTAACTTGTAACATGGTGACACTAAATTGTTGCTTTGGGCTGGAATCAAACATATGTAATGTGTAGACAATAAATAGAACTTAGGGTTGGGCCCAAATTCATGTAACGTGGTCATTATGAATTGTAAAATATGCCCCAAATTTAGGCGCTAAAATAAAATATGAAACTGTATCCTAGCCGACTTGAAGAAAATGTAAAAGATGAATCTTGTATATAACAAGATTCATCTTAGATCTCAATTCAATCAATCATCACTCAAGCAAATCTCTTAAATAGCGAATTCTGGTTATGCAACACAGCGACATACTTTACTCTTCAAAGTCAGCAAATTGTCTTCAGCGAAGAGTTATTCCAAGTATCGCAAATTGATCTTCAATCTAGCAATTCAAGTCCTCAAGGTTGGCGATGTGATTCTTAAGGTCAGCGAACATCTTTATTGAAGGCAGCGAATACTTCTTAGTGATGGCAGTCATCATTGAAGATCAGCGAATCATTCTTGAAGGCTATCAATATCACTCCAAGATCAGCGAACCTCATTTCTGGGACAGCAACAATTGTATTTCAGATAAGTTCATCACTTCAGCTTGCCCTAGGTTAATCACTGTGATTAGGTTGCTGTCAAACAGTGAATCTCATTATAAAATTATATTCTTGTTACATAATAAAGATCTGAGATTAGTGGCAGGGTTTTTCACCTCCAAGAGGGAGGTTTTCCTAGGGTATCTGCGTGATTTGAATTTGTTCTTCATTGCATTCTGATCTCTATTGTTTATTGTTTAAATCTATTTGCTAAAATTAACATGGTATCAGAGCTTTAGGTTCATTCTAAATAATCAAATTGTTGATTGTCCTTCACTTTCAGTTTGTTGTTAGTTTTGCAAGATGGTTACAGATCTGAAAGTAGAGGATAGACTTGAAGGTGCCCTAAATTTTACATCATGGAAGGTCCGTTACAATTTGTGAAAGATAAGGATCTGACTGAGCCTTCGGATCTAGATGAGCTAAAGCAATTCAAGAAGTCTACCATGAATCAGAAAGTTCAACAACAATGTCTGCTTGACAAATTAAAGGCATCGATGGGACGATAGCAAGGATAAGATTTCAGGTGCTCTCATTCCTCTATTCTCAATTGTAGGGTCCACCTGGTTGGAGATTTGCATCTGATTACCTTATTATTATTAGTGTCTTATCTAATGCACAAGGTTCTCTTGCTTGTTAACTACTTCACCTGAGGGTGCTTTCATATGTCGGTTTGTGCACTTGTTTTCAGATCTTAGTATTGCCTAACTTTCTTCCTAAGGTTTGGAACGATCACCCTAGTTCAAGCCTTGTTCTTGTGTTAAGAATTTGTTCTAATCCAGTTTGAACTATTGAAGTTAGTTATGTCCTACTCTCTATTTTAAGTATGTTTATCTCTCAACCTATTTGATGTGGTTTGGTATGAATATGTAATGACCCAAATTGATGCATTGATCTAAATACATCCTTGGCACTTAAGACTTCAGCATGTGTATTCAGATATAAAGCTAGGAGTATTATGATGGATATAACAGCAAGCACAAATAGAAAGATGAATAAATTTATAGGAGATTCAGAAACATGGAACCTTAGTCATTGGTGTGATAGACATCTTACTTAGTATCTATGCCCAATGTTGACCTTACTATGTTCATATTATGATCTGATCCTTTATGATACTTGCTGCATAGTTCTGATGCACTGTATTGTATCTGCATTGGAATTATATACTATTATGGTGTGTCTCTTGATTTGCATCAAATCTCTTAACATCGTATGGACTGCATTTTTTGTTCTGTTTTATGTTTGGATAAGGTTGTCATGTAGGGTTGTGACTGTGTAACACTTGGTTCTCTTCAGATCTTCATAATAGGCTCTCATGTTCTTTGTTATGTTGTTATTATAACCTTGCTCTGCTCCTCTTGTGTAGAGGATTGCCTTTAGCTCTAATGCATTTTTTGTCATGGCTTTCATCATCCTTACATAATATTCATTGTGACACTATCTCTTCAATTTCTTTGAAGTAAGTATTCTCTTGATAATGAAACCTAAGATGAATGAGGTATCTAACTTATTGAAGTTGGCTTTCGATCATACACTTATCCTCAACTACAATGTGTATCCTCTTGAGTGGTCGATACTCATATCTGATTTTACACATTGGCTGGAAAGACAATTAGGCTTATATACCTTGCTTATGTATTTTGTAAAATGTTTTCTGAAGTCATACACTTGCCTTAGATTTCTAATATAGCTAACTCTCTGTTATTCAACTATGGAAAACAATTTTAGAATGTTGCGTAGCTTTACACTATGGTTGAAGTTGATCATAGACTGACAATATCCTTTTGAGCAATCTTGGCAAATGTTGTCAATGGTGGAAGTCTAGATAAGTTACTTTACATGTTAATTCATTCTATTCGGATATTTACTCATGTTAATGCTTCTCTTCAAGAGTTTCTTGAATTACCATGCCTTCAAGCTTAAGAGGGAGCTTGGTTTCTTCACTTGAAGGTATGCCTTGATCATAATGATTGTGCTATAGGTTCATTTCGTAAAAGTGAAGTAAGGAAAAGATTGGCATTTCTCATCTTTGATTTATGGCTTCCTTCCTTGATTGATTCTTATATCATGCAATCTTCATGAGACTTGATTACATCAAGAGGGAGTTCCATATGAAAGTTTTTGAAAATATGAAGCTAGATGTGTAGCTCATAGTTAGAAGGAAACATTTGCTCTTGCTGCTAGATATACTAATATTAGAACCACTATAGCTAATGCTGCAGGCTGTAAGTTAGATATAAAGACTGTTTTCTTAATGTTGTCTATATTGAATAACTAGAAGGTAATGAGAATCAAGATAGAGAATCTCATGTCTGCAAATTAAAGAAAAGCTCTTTACGACCTCAAGTAAACTTCTTGAGCTTAATATGAGAATATTGTCAAGTATTTGATTAGTTTAGGATCTTGCAAGAATGATGTTGATTCTAATCTTCACTTTAAAAGTATTCAATAGTGAACTGCTAACTATGTTTCTTATATACATGTGAATGATTTATTTCTAACTGTTGGAGATAGTCTCATCATTAGATATAAGAAAGAATTATCCATTGAATTTGGAATGAAGGATCTAGGCCTAATGCATTATTGTCTAGGACTAGAAGTATGACAAAGATCTTATCCTTAGTCAAGAAAATATGTCATTAATATGATGGATTGTAAATCTATAACTACTCCTATGGAAACTAACTTAAAGAAATTGAGTATTTCTGCAATTAATTCTGATTTTGCAAATCCCTCAGAGTACAGGCAGTTGATTGGATCCTTGATGTATCTAGTTAACACTAGACCAGATAATTGCTATGCAGTGAGTGCACTTAGCCAAATTCATGAGCCAGCCAAAGCATGTTCACTTGGTGGCTGCCAAGCACATCCTGAGATACTTGCGTGGAACAGCTGGCTATGGGCTGAAGTATCCAATCTACACAGTGATCAATTTGGAAGGCTACTCTGATTCTGATTGGGCTGGAAGTGTTATTGACAAGAAAAACACTTCAGGAATTTGTTTCAGCTTGGGTTCTGCTATGATCTCTTAAGCCAGTAGGAAACAGTCCTCAGTTGCATTGAGTACTGCAAAAGCTAAATACATTGCTTCAAGAGTGGGAACTAGTGAAGTAGTTTCGCTTCACAAACTTCTTGTTGGGTTGTTTGGACAACCTTGGGAATCCACTGTTATTTATTGTGATACCCAGAGTTGTATTAAAAATGTCTAATAATCTCGTGTTTCATGACAGGTCAAAACACGTGGAAACTCATTATCACTATGTTCACGATAATGGCACAAAGAGGTGTCATCCAGCTGAAATATATCAGCACTCTTGAACAGGTTTCAGATGTTCTCACCAAGCCTCTAGCTTGAGTGAAGTTTGAGTACTTAAGAGAGAAGCTTGGACTCGTGGAGAACACAGCATTGATTGAGAGGGAGTCTCAATCTTAGTGATGCAATTTAGACTGCATCTTCCACCCTCTGCAGGCAATGCAAGGTGACATTGTATTCTTCTCTGGGAGAAGGCTGAGGTGTAAGACCTCTTCCACCCTCTGCGGGCAATGCAAGCTGGAGTCACCCTCTGTGGGCAATGCAAGGTGACAGTGTATCCTTCTCTGGGAGAAGGCTAAGGTGTAAGACCTCTTCCACCCTCTGCGGGCAATGCAAGGTGGATCCATCCTCTGCGGGCAATGCAAGATGGACATCATGAAATGAGTTCATGATATTTGTGTGTTTTATTGCAAGTATACTCTATGAAGCTTATACATTCATTCTTGCAGGCAATGCAAGATGAAAGTCATGAATGGCTCATGACAAGTGGCAGATATCCTCCCTAGCTAAGAGGGAGTGTTGAAATAGTAGCTAGCTCGGATACCTATCTATTGTATTTTAATGTTGTCAATGACAATTAAAATACACATGTACTATCTATTATGTAAATCGAATTTTGGGCTGGACACAATCATGTAGCATGGAGAAAGTTAATTGTAACTTGTAACGTGGTGACACTAAATTGTTGCTTTGGGCTGGACCCAAACATATGTAATGTGTAGACAATAAATGGAACTTAGGGCTGGGCCCAAACTCATGTAACATGGTCATTATGAATTGTAAAACATGCCCCAAATTTGGGCGCTAAAATAAAATATGAAACTGTATCCTAGCCGACTTGAAGGAAATGTAAAAGATACATCTCAATTCAATCAATCATCACTCAAGCAAATCTCTTAAATAGCGAATTCTGGTTATGCAACACAGCGACATACTTTACTCTTCAAAGTCAGCAAATTGTCTTCAGCGAAGAGTTCTTCCAAGTATAGCGAATTGATCTTCAATCTAGCAATTCAAGTCCTCAAGGTTGGTGATGTGATTCTTAAGGTCAGCGAACATCTTTATTGAAGGCAGCAAATACTTCTTAGTGATAGCAGTCATCATTGAAGATCAGCGAATCATTCTTGAAGGCTGTCAACATCACTCCAAGATCAGCGAACCTCATTTCTTGGACAGCAACAGTTGTATTTCAGATAAGTTCATCACTTCAGCTTGCCCTAGGTTAATCACTGTGATTAGGTTGCTGTCAAACAGTGAATCTCATTATAAAATTATATTGTTGTTACATAATAAAGATCTGAGATTAGTGGCTGGATTTTTCATCTCCAAGAGGGAGGTTTTCCCAGGGTATCTGCGTGATTTGTATTTGTTCTTCATTGCATTCTGATCTCTATTGTTTATTGTTTAAATCTGTTTGCTAAAATTAACAATCCAATCTTTGGGGGCATATTCTAACCAAGCTTGACCAAAAACTCCACAACTGGAAGGGCAAATGGCTATCAGTCGCTGATAGAGTAATTATGCTTCGTTTTGTACTCTCTGCCCTTCCCCAATACTAGATGAATTGCCGAAAGGAGTGAAAAGGAAATTGGACCAAAAGCTCAGAACTTTCTTCTAGCAAGGATTGGTAGACAAGAAGAAATTTGCACTTATAGCCTGGGAGAAGATCTGCAGACCAAAAGACAGAGGTGGACTAGGACTTAGGGACCAAGAGTTACAAAATAACGCTCTAGGGGCCAAGTTAGTATGGAAAATTTATCAAGAACCACATAAAAGATGGGTGAAAGACCTAGCTAGTAAATATTTGGACCCTCAAGACCCCACTAGTATCTTTAGAATTCTTAACCCTCCCCATGGCTCGAGAATCTGGAATTTCTTAATCAATTGTAGGGAGGTACTCATTCATGAACTCTCTTGGAATATAGGAGTTGAGGATAAAGCATTATTCTAGGAAGACTCGTGGGGTGGGTATCCACTGGTCCATGCAATCCTCAATGATCGGAACTTAAAAAATAGCTTGGAAGAGAGAATTGGCAAAACTATGGCTGATTATATCATCAGTCACCCAGTAGACCCAGCTCTAGGGTGGAGATGGAAATCATCTGTTGATTTGGGTTTATCTATTGAGGATGTTAAAAAGCTTGCAGAAGTCCTTGCACAAAGTAAAATTATGATTATTAATAAAGACGATTGTCTTATGTGGTCTACTTCTTCTACTAGAGACTACAAGGTCAAGGATGGATATAACTCCCTTTTCAATAAACTCTTCCCTTCCAAAACAGAGCTACCTATATCGTTATACTAGAACAATCTATGTCTCTCGAAGGCAAGTCTTTTCTTATGGACAGCAATGCAAAAAAGGATTCTGACCTCAAATTGGTTTAAGAAGCTGGGTTATGCCGGTCCCTAGTAGATGCCCCCTTTGCCTCAGTAATGAAGAAATTGTAGATCATCTACTTCTTAGATGCAATTATGCTAATAGATGTTGGATGCATTTAATTTATAGATTGAATTGGGCTACAACCCTTCCCAATCATCTGTTAGAACTCCTTTTAAGCTGGCCAATCCATTTGAAGTCTGGTCTCTATGGACTGTTATGGATTATTTCTCCTTTGATCCTCTTATGGGAAATATGGAAGGAAAGGAATAGAAGGATTTTCAAAGATAAGGCTATCTCCCATGATCAACTCTGGAACAAAATTGAGGCCTCTATCATAGAAGTAGCTAATGACAGATTAAATAATGGTCATAACAGTAACCTATCTTTTACTATTAGGGATGAACAAGTTAGGAAAAATTGGTCTGGACTCATTATTCCCCCCTTTTATGGCCTCGAGGGTATCAGATCAGCATCTCTAAGCAAAGAATGCAAATGGTCCCCTCCAAAGCAAAGGTTGATTCAAACTCAACTTTGATGGCGCTTCTAGAGGCAACCCTGGTGTTGCAGGAATTGGGGGGGTGGTTCATTTATGGGACAACTCAACTGTAGCAACATTTTCAAAACCTATAGGTTTGGCCACAAATAATGAGGCAAGGCTAGAATCACTCATCACAGGTCTCCTCTTCTGTAAAGACTTAGGCATCAAAAGATTGGAGATAGAAGAAGACTCAGCTATAACCATTAATGCAATCAAGACAGGTAAGACTCCAAACTGGAAATTAAACAATCTGGTGTCTAGAGCCACAGAACTGCTAATTTTTTTAAAGCACACTACGATCAACCACATCTATAGGGAAGGTAATATGGTAGCAGACTCCTTAGCTAACCAAGGAGTTGATGGTATTTGGGAAGAAAAAGTAGGCGTAGGTTAAAATTGTATCTATATAAACATATATATATATATATATATATATATATATTTGTAAATATATACTTCCACAAACACTTATATAAATATATATATATATATATATATAAAGATAAATATATATAAATACTTATATATTTATACATTTATATTTATGAACTTATATATTGCTATTTATATGTGTATTCAGTTATAGATTCTTTACATATTTATATTGATATATATATTTATATACATATAGAGTCATGTATATATTCATATATATGTATACATACATATATATATGTATACATATATATAAGTATACATATATATATTTATTTATTTTGGTATAGTTTAATTATATTTTTACATTTTCTCCCATTTTTTTTACTTTTATATATGTATGTATATATATATATATACTCACAAACATATATATATACATATATCTTCCTCATACTTTCCTTATATATATTTATATATATAGATTCAGACATATATATGTATATCTAGCTCCATATACTCATATATATTTAAATATAAAGAAGCATTAGTAATTGTTATAAGGCTAGCCTAGGAGCCTTCGGGAGTTTTGAAGAGGATTAAACCTTTTTTAAATCGACAAGGCTTCGATTGCTTAAATGCATTTAGAATTTCCTAATCTTAAGGCCGAAGGCTCTGCCCTAGCTGGGTTTATTTGCTCGCGGCTAGTGTAGTTAATCCATGAGCTTAAATTCTAGTGATTACACATAATCCTTGATATGTGTGCATACTATTAGTAGAATAATAATGATTACATAGAGCTGAGCTGGAAGCAAGTGTAGCCGTTGGTATTAAATAACTCGATCTCGGAGATTGATCTTCATCATAAACCAAGCATCCTCGCCTTACATTCTTATTTTCTGACACTTTGGGACGATTTCCTCACAAGTTTTAAGTAAAGAGGTACTGTTAATTATGACGATTTTAAATCGCACGCTAGCTAAAGCAGCGATTTCCTTTCACATAGAATTTATTTATTTAGAAGATAATGGTTTAATCCGTGATAAGATAAAATTGAATTGAAGCTTTGAGTCTGGGTAAGTTAGTAGTATGGACACACCGCTAAGATTGTTGGGTCTAAAGAGACAGATGGCCTTTACAAGAGAAATCAAAGAGGATAGGTTAAGAGGCATCCTAGCCTTTCCTCATGACTTAGTTATTAGAGTGGTCAAAAAAACGTTAGGGGAGGAGTATATCAATAATCAAAACATAACTAGGGCAAACTCGGACATAGCTGCCATGTTCTTAGCTGTGGCTATGCTCTTCGAGAAAGACAAAGAGGTGGTTAAAAAATTGTGTCGTAGTGTTTTTAAGAAGGATTTGTTGGGTGAGCTGGATAGGGTGGTCATCAATGTGTCTTGATGACCTAACTGTTTTGAAGCCGAAGCACTATGATAGATTTATGTGGAAGAACAAACTAGTGCCAAGATTTCCAATTCTAGAAATTGATGATGAGGACGCTTTTCTTGCTTATAGACCAATAAGGCAGCGTAATTCCTATTTTTTGATGTGGATCCTGCATGTTAAACGCCCGACATGCAAGAGATGGTTCGCCAATTACTTGGAGGAGGAAGGTATTGAAGCAATGCCAGACAACAAGGAGTTACCTAGCGTTGTTGTGCTTAGCCCAGGGGAGTCCTCTGTTAAGTCAGGACCTGAGGTGGCAAGCCTCAGAAGAAAGGGATTTTAGTCTCCTCTGACTCCTAGGGCTTGTTTGTTGTCTCTTCTGGTTTGCTTCTAGACTTTTAACCTTGCAAATACTGGACTAAACCGTTTCTTTTGGCATAGTTAGGACAATTTTGTTACTTTCCGAATGCTATAGTCAGATTTCAATATAAGGCTCTTTGACGAACAGGTTTATGTGATGTTTATAGTTTGGTAAGATGCTTGCAGACTTTTAACTAAGTTAACCTGGTTTCAATCTTAACAGAAAATGGAAAGTAAATCTGTAGTTCCTTTGAATTTTTTGTTTTTTGTGAAGTTTGCTACCCACTTTGTTTTTTGTTTACTAAATAGCAGCGAGCATACTCTAGTTATATGTTTATGCATATATATGAATACGTATGTGTATATATGTATATATGTGTTCATAAACGGACCAGCTCGTCTTATTTGGCTTTTTCTGTGACCCCTGTTCTTCATGTCATTGACGAGCGGAGTTATGAATAGACATATATATATATGTGTGTGTGTGTGTGTGTATATGTTTACTTTGGTGTGCGCTGATTCAATCTTAATCATTGGGTAAATTTTAATTTCATAAGCATTTATAATTTCAGGTTACTTTTTCTTCAACGCTCTTTGAGAAGTTACTCTCTATGGCAGTATTTACTTGGTTTCTTTGAGCTCTCCTCACGGTCTTCGGTTGTCATGGCCCTAGACTGATTTTAGCATTTTGTAACCTTATTTATCTTAGATGCTTCACTTTCAATAAGCATGCGTATTTTTAGTGGTGTAATTATCTCAGTTCTTTTCTTTCCGATGCATCAAATTTTCTTTATTCGCTGTTTAGGTTCAGATAGGGCGGCTTGATTTTGTATGTTTATTCTTTATAGGGTAGATTTGCGGCTCTCCTTCGCCTTGACCAGCTATGGATAGTGCTTTAGACATAGAAATCTTTTTATAGATAAGAGTGTGAAAGTTACTAGTGGTTTTCTTTATCAATGCATGGCTAACAGTCTGCAAGAGGAAGGTTGTGGTTTGTTGTGGTAAATTGGTTTTGCAGGATTTTTGGGCTCTCGTTGGAAGTAATTGACTCTAGTTTTACTTAGAGCTCTTTCCTCCGTTCTATTTTCCTTATCAATGCAAGGCTAACAGTCTACAAGAGGAAGGTTGTAGAATTGAAGCAGAAGAAAGGTGAGCGAATACGAACTCTTGAATCCAAGGAAGATCAGTGGAAAGTCATCTTCAACACTCGACAGAGGTGGTACAGAGAAAGGAGGTGATCGCTGGATCGTCAGTTGGACTTGCGAAAAGAAGGAAGCAAGCTGGAACCAGTTGAGTGTTCAAGTTAAATCTGAGATATTCTAGATCTCTTTTTATTCCAGAAAATCAAAAAAAAAAGTGAAAAATAGAAAATCCAAAAAAGTAAAAATAGAAAATCCTTAAAAAAAAAAAAATCAAAAAGAAAAGATTTCTCAATGGAGCGACAACAGTTTCATGAGGAGCAACAAGTTCATTTTCCTCAACTTTGGTGGAGATTAGATACACAGCTTTATCCACGTAGATTGTCCGAGTTTGCAAGACCAGGGTAGTGTCGAGTCCATGAGACAGAGGAACATGATGAAATGCATTGCTTGAAGTACTTATCAAGGATGGAATCGGCAGCGCAGGGAAAAATCTTCTTTTAGGATGTCACCAGGCCAGAAACAGAAGAAGGCAGCTTCAGTGTCCCAGAGAGCAAGGATCCTCTTCTAAGCTTCTTGTGGATGATCGAGAGTCAGCTCATTTTGAATGGTGAAATGCGTTTAGAGAACACATTACTACCATTATGGTGTAGAATTCACAACTCACCTCACTCTGAATTTACTTGCTCAATATGTGAAATGGCTATCAATCAAGTCAGAAACCAATTTGGAATGCCAACTTTGTCCGAGGAAGAATGCATCATGAACAGATCTTGGGGTGCACATCTCGCAGCTGAATTCAGGAGGACCTATGAACAAGACATCGTTCTAGCATCTGATTGTGAGAAGGATCAGTTGTACGTTGACGATACAAATGCAAGTGAGGAACAATGTATTACAGTGGATAGCTCACCATGCCATGCACCTGAAAAGGAATACCATGAAACAAAAGTTGAAGAATCAGTTGAGAATACTCAAACAGTAATAAAGGAAGATCCAGGAGTTGAACAAGCAATTAGAGGAGAAGATGACTCATTCCTTGAAGAATTCTCGTTTATGCTACAAAAGGAAATCCTTGAGATTGAATTGCAGGAGGTTTCAAATAGCATTCTTAAAGAGGACAATCAAGTTGACATATTGAATGAAGAATTACAAATCATCATAAGTGAGCCCAGATACGAAGAACAATTCAAAGGGGTGCTTAAAGATTTCATCACTCTCCTAATATTTGAAGGGGTGTTGAAGGATCTTATAGAAGAAGTACAAATGGAATCACTGCCAAAATTTTTTCAAGATAAGCAAGTTACTGTGAGTGATATGATCCATCATCAGCTCCGACCTCCTGAGACTATGCTTGAAGAAGAAATGCCACCTGAGATTATCTTTGATCAACTAGAGGAAATGTTTGAGGCTCAATCCATCAAGGAGTGCTTGGGTTTTGACGATATGCTCACAAAATTCCATGAAGATGCTTGGTTTATGTAAGATGTCTCAGTGAAAGCAAAGAATGTTGAGCTATTCGAAGGGGTGCTAGGCTTGTTTCAAGAGGAACTTCCTAATCAAGATCAACACACTGTGGATGCTCGTGGAATAGTTCATCATCAATGGCGACCTCCTGAAGCAGCTGGTGATCTCGCTTCCGACAATGCAGTTCCATCTAAGCACGAACAATGCCAGGTTGCCTCTTTCCTTAATCCTAGCCTTGAAAGTTATTATGATTTTGATCATGGGGATTTTAGGAAAACAACTTGCATCTGGATTGATCATGGTCGTAACGAATTGCCTCGGTTGATCATTTTGAGTGAAAACTTGCTTGAGTATGAGAGATGCATGGTGAGAACTTGCTTTTCTGTATTTAAGGATGAATTTGCCCGATTGAGAACCATCACGTTTGCCATGCTCTTGTTGCACAACCTGAGAAATCATGTAAAGTCATGTACATATTTCGCTTCCTTGAGTCGTGTCGAGTCTAGGACTCTTGTATATAGCTTTTAGAGTAGGTTTTCCTTTCGTGTGTCTTAGCTTTTGGTTTGCTTTGAGTCGGTTTGCTTTAGTTTAGGTGTCTTGAGTAGGAGCCTCCATTCGTGAGAAAGGCATCTGTGTTGTTGCTCGCACACTGGCAATATCCTGGATCTTATGTTAAACTCATTTCTTAGATATCTATTCATGAAGTACTTGGAATCCAAGGTTGTTCCTCTTCAGCTTTATCATCTGATCAGGACTTGTACTTGACCTGGAAGGGAATCATTTTCTATTTCTTGATGCCAACATCTGTTGATTACTATATCTTTACACATTAATAGACTCCGAGTAATTATGGTTTTCAGGCAAAGTTGTGATTGGTGAAAAATCTAAAATCTAACTTCAGCGCCACCGCAATCCTCAAACCCTAGTAAGCTTCACTACTTACGAGCCAAAGGAATTGACGGAATGAAAAAAGCAACATCAAAAAGAAAAAATGAGAAATGAAAGAGAAAAAATCAAGAAAAAAAAAATGAAATGAAATGAAATACCTAAATTGGCTAACGGGAATATACGGATAACTCCATCGGGGCTATGGACGCCCGGCTAGCAATGGAGCAATGTTCGTGAGCTTGCGGCGATAACCTCTTCAGGACTATAGACGTCTGACTGGCAACGAGGCTCTATCCAAGATGCTTTTGAGGATTAGATAAACTACATAGCCGATCACAGGGGAACCTGAAAGTCATGATTGTCTTGTCGAGAGGAATGAATACACTTGCACACACCTGGGTAATCAAAGACTAAGTGTCTAGATCTGGTTAAAGATTTTCCTTCCACTTTGAGTGCATTTTCCAATCTCTTGATAAGCTAGGTTGAATTTTCTGGAGGTTCTAGGTGTCAATTGAGTCTTTATCTCTGAAATGTTCAGGAACATTTATTCAAGGTGGCGCTAGATGTTGTGACGTATTCACACATCGCCCCATTGCAAATGGGAACCCCTGCTTTTTGCTTTCTAGGGTTTGTTTTTCTAGGCTTTAGAGTTTTGTCTATTAGCCTTTGCTTTTCGAGTGTCGCTAGGGGGATCACCTGTATAGCAGGCTCTGCTTGAGCTAGGTCAAGTCTGGAATGTCCTGCCCTGAAATTTGGTTGTCTGGAATGTCCTGCCCTGAAATTTGGTTGTCTAGAATGTCCTGCCCTGAAATTTGGCTAAGTCTGGAATGTCTTGATCCTGAAATTTGACTAAGTCTGGAAAACTGAAGAATCCTCCAAAAACTAGATTTTGCAATATAACTCTTGGAGGTCTGAAACCACTCTCAAACATCCTGACAGTATATATCGAATATAACTTAAAGTATAAGTCACTTATACTTAAATGTTATATTCCATAAAATGATCCTGACGGAGAGACCAAAATGAGATTTTTGCTCCTGACCCTTGCAAAGGGTCCAGAGCAAAATTCTCCATAAGACATTCTACTTTGACCAAAACCTAGAACTAACGCATTCCCAGGCTTGAATGAAGGTAAAAACGCTTGTTTGAATGAAGAAATGTGAAAATGAAGTCAGGATTTGAGCCCGAGGATGATTTTCGCTCCTGACCCTTCTAAAGGGTCCAGAGCGAAATTCATATTTCCTCTATTTTGCTTCTTAGTTTGATCAAGTTTGGAGCTCCTAAGGCGTAGTTGAGGTTGAAATGATGTTACTTTGCCCTGTAAGATGAATTGAAGTGAAGAAAATGAAGAGTTGTGACCTAAAAGGTGAATTTCGCTCCTGACCCTTCCAGAGGGTCCAGAGCGAAATTCCCAATTTCACTCAAATTGCTTATGATAGAGGTCAAGGCATGGATCCCTGGGTTCTGGAGGAAGGAAAACTAGTGTGTGCTCGCCTTGGAAGGTATTTTGGAGAGGAAACATGATAGATTTTGTCCTAAAAAGTGAATTTCGCTCCTAACCCTTCCAAAGGGTCCAGAGCGAAATTCTTAAAAACCTCTCTTTTGCCCCAAATTTGCATCAAGATTGGTGTTGTTTGAGAATGAGGGCGTCCTTGGGCATGTATCTAAGCAAGTACGGTTGCAGAGTGAGAAGAATTTGAGCCAGGAATGCAAAATTCGCTCCTGACCCTTCCAAAGGGTCCAGGGAAAAATTCTTCTAGCACCAATTCTGTTGATGTGTTTTTTATGCACATGCGAACACAGAATAAAATACCTAAAGGTACCTTATCCTCTCTTGAATAAAGTTTCCCAACTGCTGCAGATCTCGCCGAAGGATCAGTTGAGGCAACTCCAAGGTTCTGTTATGTAGGATCTCTACTCGTGGATAAGCTCTTCGTGGTATGATGTGATTTTGCTAGAATCACAAGTCCTCTTTACTAACTGGAAGACAAACAAATGGCAAAAGATGCAGGGTTCAGGAAGTCTACTCTACTACCTAGAATGCGAGAAGATGGATGAATGACTAGGCGGAGTCCTACTGGGCTGGGTCTCACCATCAGGCTTGAACAATTCGACACCAGCTCAATGCGATCTTCTTAGGGGTGCTTCCAATACGTTCAAATCGTACACCATCAGACACTGATCACCATTCAAGATAATGCATGAACAATAGACGTGTAACGACTTAAGATTAAGTTCATTTTATTCCAGTTGACCACGCAAGGTGCACTTACCATTAGCAAGAGGCTAGTGGTTTGGATTAGACGGATTCCACACAGGTGCATTCAACAATTTTCTTCATTCACTCTAATCAGCTACCATCTAGAATTGAAGATTCAACAAGAAACCATGCATATTGCAAGAAACAACACACTTCACCATAACTTCAATGAAAATGGAGTTTATTTACAATCAATGGCAACAATTTCTTGCCTTGTCCTCCTAATCTACTCTAATTGCTATTCTACTTGCTATTAATCATTTGCTATTCTAACCTCTATGAACTAACTATTCCCTTTCTAACTATTGACTAACTATTAGCCTTTACAAATGAGAAGCCAGGGCTTATATAGCGCCCTCAATACAATTCAATGGCCCAGATCAATTTGAGATCAATGGCCAAGATTTTACAATGAAAACCCTAATTAGGGTTTGTTAAAAAAAACTCAATTCTAACCAATGAAATAATTGCATTATTTGGACACGTCTTCTTTGGAATAATCGACCAATCGATAACCAAGGTAGGTACATCGAAGTTTGTGCCATTTTGATGAGCCAGGTACATTGAATCTGGACACGCTGGGGTGGACCAATCTGACATGGAGGAGTGATGACTGGGACGCCACCTTGTCCGGCACTTGATTGATGTTCAATTTGGTGATGCTGAGAAGCTAACTTTAGTTAACTCTTCTGAAACTATCTGCTTCTCCTACGAACCCTCGCTCTAACCTCCTTTGTCTTTGATGTGCAGGATGGATGATGTAACTTTCCTTGGAATGCTGGATTGGAAGATGTCGTCCCTGATGATGCTGGACTGGAGAAGGTCGTCCTTGTCTTGGCCTGGTCCTGTGGAGGTCGTCCTTGATCTGGCCTGGTCTTCTTTCATCTGCAAGACAAACCATAAGATGATTAAGGACACATAATATATTTATTCTAACATAGCATTTTATACCTTAAACCACCAACAAGAAGACATCAAAATGAAGTTTGCTCAAGGTTCTCCCCAAGGACAGGACCTATCCAGAATTTCGCTCTGGACCCTCTGGAAGGGTCAGGAACGAAATTCTCATTTTAGCTCAAAATTCACACTTTTGAAGGTCAAACATCTTTCCAAGGCATTCCAAATAGTTTTTCTCACCCTAGTCCAGGCCTGACTTAGCACAAAATTTAAAGAAAAGGATGGTTTTAGTGTTTTTCGCTCTGGACCCTTTGGAAGGGTCAAGAGCGAATTTCTTGTTTTGAGCTCATTTCTTCGTTCTTTCAACCTCAATCAACTTCAAAAGGCAAGGACACACCTTCTCACTCCCATCCACGCCATAAAAACCAAAAGTTTGATTTGATCCAAGGAGAAAATGATGGATTTGAAGAATTTCGCTCTGGACCCTTTGGAAGGGTCAGGAGCGAAGTTCTTGTTTTTGCTTAATTCCTTCCAATTCATTGATTACTAGCAACTCAAAGTCATTCTTGAGGACATATCCAATCTCAACTTACTCCGATCCACACTTGACTTAGCATAAACTTGAGATAAAAGAGAGTCTTGGAGAATTTCGCTCTGGACCCTTTGGAAGGGTCAGGAGCGAATTTCTTCCTCTAGCCCAAAATCATCATTTTTGGAGACAACAATCAATTCAAGGGCATCCCTCACCTTAGTCTAGGCATGGCTTGGCACAAATTTTGGAGAAAATGATGGGTTTTAGGATTTTCGCTCTAGACCCTTTGGAAGGGTCAGGAGCGAAAATCTTGTTTTAGGCTCACTCCTCCATCATTTCAACTTGAATCCACCTTAAAAGGCAAGAAAACACTTCTCTTCACTCATCCAAGTTATAGAAACCCAAGTTTGACTTGATTTTGCTAAGAAAATAAGGGTTTTTAGGAATTTCGATCTGGACCCTTTGGAAGGGTCAGGAGCGAAATCCTTGGTTTGGGCTAATTTCCATCATTTTTCAACATCAGTTAACTTCAAAAGGTAAGAACATGTCTCCTCGCACCCATCCAAGCCATGAAAACCTAACGTTTGACTAGACTTGCAAGGAAAATAGGTGGTTTTAAGATTTTCGCTCTGGAAGGGTCCAGAGCGAAAATCCTCCTAAGGCTCATTTCCTCCCTAGTTTGACCAAATTTTGATTTGCAAGGCATCTTGAAGGGAAGAGTGGACATGTTTGGACTTTGGAAATGTTTGAAAGCTTTGAAAAAATGAAGGATTCTAGCCAAGAAGGTGAATTTTGCTCCTGACCCTTCCAAAGGGTCCAAAGCGAAATTCCTTACAAGCCTACCTTTTTGACCTTGCTTAGGCTTAAGACTTTGTTCCTTGCATGAGAATGATGTTTAGTTACCTTCTTGAAGTGGTTTGGAGTTGGAGAAATGAAAAAATCAAGCTCAAAACATGATTTTCACTCCTGACCCTTCCAAAGGGTCCAGAGCGAAAATCTTCATGGACCTCATTCTCTTCCTTGTTAGGCCAAGTTCTTAGTGTCAAAGGGATGATGGAGGAGGGATAGACATATTCTTGCCTTGAGAAGTGATGGAAAGCAATAAAAGATGAAATATCAAGCATAGAATGAGATTTTCTCTCCTGACCCTTCCAAAGGGTCCAGAGCGAAAATCTACCTAAGATGCATTTCCTTCCTTGTTTGACCCAATTTTGATGTCCAAGGCATGTTGAAAGAGAGAATGGGCATATTGAAATCCTTGGGGATGTTTGAAAGCGTTGGAGAATGAGGGTTTTGGCCAAGAAAGGAAATTTCACTCCTGACCCTTCCAAAGGGTCCAGGGCGAAATTCCTTCCAAACCTATATTTTCAACCTTGCTAGGGCTTAAAACCTTGTTCCTTAGGCGGAAAGAGATGAAATTTTACCTTGCAAAGAAGATTGGGATTGAAAGAATGATGGATGAACATGCTAGAAAACTTGAAAATCGCTCCTGAACCTTCCAAAGGGTCCAGGGCGAAATTGTGCAAAACCTATCTTTTCCCTCAATTTTATGCCAAATCTAGTGTGGGTCAGGATCAAAGAAGGCCTTAGGAATGACTTTGACTTATCAATGATTATCAAATTTGAAGGTTTTCGCTCCTAACCCTTCCAAAGGGTCCAGAGCGAAAATCTTAAAACCACCTATTTTCCTTGCAAGTCTAGTCAAACGTTAGGTTTTCATGGCATCGTTTTTCCTTAAGGCTATCAAGCTTCAACCATCAGGCTTTCGTCCTATTGATTAAGCCTCCTCTTGGCATGAGGAAGGGCTTCTCGTTGAACCTCGATACCCAAAGTGTGGCTCAAGCCTTTTTCGCTTAAGTTTATCGGGCCTCTGGCATCAAGATTTCACCTTAGAAACTTCAGCTAATTTGTGAATGAGGCAAGTTGAATCTCTCACACCCTATTCCCCAAAAAGTTCTTTTCAAGGCTTTGAATTCTTTAATTCATTAGGCATGGACCCTCAAGATTTAACCTTAAGGGTTGAGTCCTTAAAGGTAACAAGGTGTTAGTGAACAGATTTGCTCTTTGTTTTTAAATGATTAATCTTAAACTCTGTTACCTTATTCTAAGAACAAATGATTCACTGAACAGTTGGGTAAGTGTTGTTCAAATCACTTCCCTCTGAATTTTTGCATGGGTACAGCTCCCTATCTTGGTTTTTCATGAAATGTGTTTTGTTTTTATTTATATCTGAACGAAAGTTTTTAACCCGAAAGCGTATAAGGCCGCCTATTTCATTCTTGGATGAAAGGCTGCAACTTTGCACACGTCTCATAAACAATGAAAAGCTATTTTCTTTAATTTCCAATGCATGTAACTATAGCAACTAAAACAAAGTTCAATATACTTCTTCCACCTAAACTAATAAAAGATGAACAGATTCAAGAAAAATAAATCCGCCCTCAATCATGAATCTTTTCTAGAGTAAACAACACATTCAAAGGAAAGAACATCAAAGGAATAATGAAATACTGCAATGAAATGATCAATTACTGTTACTTGATCGGATGAACATATGCAAAGACATGTTATCTATTCGGATTCAAAATACACAGATCTTTCTTCTCCCCAAAAACAATATGATCAGATTTCATATATATATCCTTATGCAACAAAGGCACAAAAATACATCTGCCAATCTTTTTCCAAAACAAATCTCAATCATCTGATTCTTCCTTTGATTAAGAACGGAAAATACCAAAACAAAAACTTCAGTCGAAGTTCACAAAATTAGTTACTAAAATCTAACCCTTCTACCATCTGTTTTACTTAATTTATAGTCTAAACGGGGGAGGTCTCCCTAAAAACTCGACCACTCCCCGATAAAACAGTTACGAAACCAACAAATAGTATTTTGGGACAGATGTCCCGAAGTTTTTGCATAGCTATGAGAAATGTTTTTAAAAATAAAGGAAACTAATCCTAAATTGATGCATTATGTCATACTCCATCATTGTCATCTTCTCCGTCTTCGCGGGCATCATGAGTAGTTGTGAGTTCTTGAACCATGGATTGGCTCGGGACTTTCATTGCATTGAGTTTCGCCTTTGCCACCTCTTTACTCCACTTATGTTGCACCATCTTCTCTGAGTGTTTCGGCAGTTGATCATTCCCAATGAAAACCATAGATTCGATCCTAGCCACCTTGGTTATATCCTCCGGCGTGAAGCTACTCTTGACTCTGATCTTCTCCATGTTCAACCGGAAAGATTTGATTGCTTCCTGTGTGCTTGACCCGCAGATTCCTAACTCCCAGTCATGATCGGGATTAACCACTTTATTATCCTTGACTATACTACTTTGCAAATCCTAGAGTTCATAGACAGAGGTTCTTGCATCCGTAATCACCGACTGAAAGGTAAGCACTCGCCACATGATAGTTTTCTTCAGCACGAAAAGTTGACATTCATCAGCCACCAACTTAATTGAATGTTCTGTCAGAAACCTGGTAGTCCCATATTCTTCGATTTTGGCAAATAGAGGCAAGACATTTTGCCATTTGTGCTCTTCTTTCTCCCATGGTACAAACTGGTTTTGGATTTTAGAAATCAGGCTCTATACTTCATCACACAATTTCCGGGAGTCAGTAATGTACTTTTCACCGTCTTTGATTATTTGTTCAATCCACTTCTCAACCGCTTCAGCGATGCTCTTAGCCCGTTGAACTTGGTTCATCAACTTCTTGTTTTCTAGAGAAGTTGGGTCGAAATTCTCAGTGGCATGGGATATTGGAATTGCTCCAAGGCAACCGATACTATCAATGAACTGAGCCAAAACACTTATGTGTCTTTTAAGTTCTCTTTTCTCCCATCCATCCTTCTCTGAGCGGGTAAGCATTTTCTTTGCTGACACTTGGAAAAAATGGTTATCTGTATCTCTGCTCATCTTTCCCAACTCTACTTTTGTGATCTCAAAATCATCGGGACCAACCTCTCTGTTTTCATCTTTCGGCTTGTATCAGGCAATTTCGGCCATCCATTTTCCAATTTCTTCGTCATTGTTTAGGTGAGCGGTGGTCTTGAACCTTTTCGGCTTTGGATTCTTCTCGAAGTACTTAGCAACCATTTCCTGAATCGGAATGGTCACAGGAAGAAAGCTCCTTTTCTTGTTCACTAAGGTTGTTAACCATTTAGGGGTCGCAACGGAATGAGTAGTTCCTTCAATCATTTTTGGTGGTGGCGTCATTGCCACAGTCACTGTTTGGGAGTCTAGAGCACAAGCAACTTCACCATCCAAATCTTCAATTTCAAAAATCTAAGCCTCAAGCACGGCATCCTTTACTCCCATATCCTTGACCTGGTCCATCTTCCTCTGGGCGACACTACGTGATCGAGTATGCCGAGGGGTACTGAAATCCAGAGTTGGGCTAGACCTGCGTCTAGGCTGAGACGACTTGGTATCCTTACCTGCACGAACAGGAGCACTGTTAGAAGGACGTTTTGGTGAAGATAGAGGATCCTTATTATTTCTTGCAGAAAGGGACTTGGCGCCTGACTTTATTGCTTTCTTTTTAGCCACCCATGCCACAGTTCTTTCTAGAACTCATTCGGTCCTCAATTGTATGTCATCATTTTCCTCCTCATCCCAATTAATTGGGAGCATTTCAATCTCTCCATGGGCTAAATATCCTGGTTCAAACAATTCAAGATAATCCTCTTCAAGCCCTTTAATGTCTAACTTTATTTGTAAAGAGACAACCTATTCTAGCACCAACCTCATGTTTTCCCTTTTGAAAACTTCAAGTTCATCTGTACAGTCTTCCCAGAAATCTTCTAACTGTCGCATGGGAAGATAAGGCATTAAGCCAAGGCTTCGAGAAAATCCCTTATTGTCAAACCCCTTCCTTTCAGAATACAGAGAGAAATTAAAACTCCTAAGGTCTGCTCCTATACTTAGTGCATCAGACATTGAATTACAAGACAACACTCCCAATTGTATTGGAAAATGACCTTCCCACTTGTCCTTAGGCTGTGCCTTCTTGATCACAGAGGTTAGTTGCCTGCATACTTCTGCTAGAACAAAACAATCAGAACAAAAGTGGGGGAGCTTGAAGGGTTCCTCTTCAAAGCCTCCTACCCGTATATAGCAAAAGCGTGGGAACTGGATGTAAAAACTACCGAACTTCTTAATCAAGGTCTGTGCATCATCTGAAATCCGTTTAGCCTTTGTACCCTTCAGTTCATGACACATATCACCCAGGAATGCATTGTGTATCCTTCTGAAATCTTGTAGGGCCTTGTCTTTTTGCAGCATAGGATAGAACTCATACACCGAAACATCTTCCTCAGTGAGTTGCTTTGGTACACCCATTAACTCCTTAACACAAGCTAGACAATACAAGAGATATGAGGACATGAAGAAGTTTTGTTGAAACTACTTGGCTAGACTCAACTGCTCTCTCATTGAATCAGCAATTAACTCTGCCCAATCCAAATATTGTTTTCCTTCTAGAACTAATTGCACATAGCAATAAATCCAATCATCAAAGCTATAAGCTTCGGCAGAACCTCTGGCTCGATGCAACAAAAGCATCACATCATGGATATGTGGCAACATGTGGTTCTTGTTAGGATTTTTGGGTAACCTAGAACCACCTCTCTGAGGGACCTTCAACCAGAATTTCGCCATATTATTTCGGTGTCTGGCTCTATCTGCATTGAACTCACTGATTGACTAGGCAGGAGAGAAATTAGAAAACTGGTAATCCGGTATCTTGAAAACTAAAGCAATCACCTCACGGTTAATGGCAAGAAGGGTTTCGCCATTATCTCTCTTAATAGTTTCAGATACTGGGTCATATCTAGCAATGCACTCCCGAACCAACTCTGGACAAGGAATTGCTAGAGGAAAGGCTGCGGCTTCTAAAAGTCCACTACTCAAAATCTCTATACAAAAAGACTTATCAATACCCTTGAACACCCTTTCTTTCAAATCTTCAAGGTTCTCTCCTTTCAGGTCAGTATCACTAACTATGGCTTCTGTGGATGCCAAGCTAAAGACATTTCCAAACAAATGCAGAGTGGACTTCATAACTTCAAAACAAGAAACCTAAATTTGATTGCAGTGAAACCTTCTGTATGAGAGAAAATGCAAGGGAAAACACTGGAGAAAATAAGGAAAGACTCACCTTCACAGTTGTATAATCGGACGACGGCTAGCAGCAAGAAAGACTCCTATCCAGGGATAACATAAACAAAAGTCCAGCAGCAAGTAACAAATGCAGAACACAAATGATTTTCATACCTTATTGAGAAAGGTAATGATACAGAGACATTAAATGCAATGATTTCACAATTTCAGTCTGGACGCGGCAAGTTGGTAGATTAGACCTTCGCACGCATGCATTGAATGCATGGCGGCGTGCTTTAAGAAACTGCCAGTTCCCGAAACGTTCACTCACTTCGAAAAAGCCAAAGAATGACATCACTTTAAGATATGGTTCTGCCTCTCCGTATTTAGCAATGAATGCACTTCCCAAAACATTAGAAACCGCGGGACCCACCAACATTCAACCCAGATGAACATCTTGAACCTACTTCTTGAGTGTTCAAGTAGTTCAAGATGTACGCCGCGTCAAACTGTTGACCACTTGCTGTGTTGAACACGCTGAACATATTTGAACCCTTTGATCTCAGTTCAATAAGTTCAACACAGATGTTATATCACCGAACAGGAAAAACTTTTTGGAAGAGCTGCTGCAAAACACTTAGAGAAAATGTTAGTACAAAAAACTTTTTCTAAACACCTTGGAACCTATTGAACCTAAATGAACCTGTTGAACCCAGTTCAGAACGGTTCGACGTGTTCAAGGAGTTCAATCAATTGTCTGAACCTGACTTAAATGACTAGAAAAAAGGATTTGAGGACGCATTAAAGACTTGAACCAAGGTAATATGGCATGAACAAGGACTCCAACATAAAAAGGAAAAGATGACCCACTCTTGCCATGAGGAATAAATGACGCGGTAACACAAGGTAATCTAAAACCCTAAAACCTAACACCCCGAGTAGTGTCATGGGTAAGGCTGAAGGCCTATCCCTAACACCTATGTCGCATTGAGGGAAAGGCCAAAGGCCTACCCTTGAAACCTTGCAACATCAATGGTGAGGTTGACGGCTTACTCCCAATACCCCACAGTGTCAGGGGTAAGTTTGAAGGCCTACCCTGACACACCATTTGTCAATCGCATGTTGAAGGTCAAAGGTCAAGCCTTCAACCTAACTCTTGCCATCTCTTGGGCAGAAATCAAGTCGAACCCCTGACCATTGAGGACCATAGGGTCAAAAGGAAGTAAGGCCTCCCAGTTAAGAAACCTCTTGTGTAGGTTAGCCTTTGTGTTTGAAGATCATCTTTGGTCTTGATAAGTGGGTTGGAGGTGATGGTGCTCTCGTCCTACTCGTTATCTCGAAATTGATAGTGCCATTGTCTAGTCAAGTAGTGTTGGCTCCTAGACATCCTTTGTTGGTGTCAATCTTTCGACTGTGTTGTTAATGTTGTGAAGTGTTTCTTAGTGGGGATTGGAGGTCGATGGTTCCCTCATCCTATCCTTGTGTGGTGTTGTAGAAGAACGTGATTGCAAGTTGTACCTAATCGTCTTTACGTGATGTTCATTCCATCTCATAAGTTTGTCATGGTGGTTTCGTCCCATGACTATTCAATATTCCAATATTCCACTGGTGTCACCTTGCATATGCAATGGTGAGGTTGTTTTGGTTGTTGTTACCTTTGTGTCCTAATGTTCTATACAATACTTGTGTGCATGAGTGCAAAGTGAGACATGTTTTTGTCATATCATTGGTGGTGGTGGTGGTGGTGGTGTTGTTTCAAAAAAAAAGTTGTTCCCTTAGGTTTTGCCTTGGTCCTTCAAGCAAGGCATTACACAAATCATGATTCAATTACTTCCTTACCTAAAAATTGGGTGGATGTCTCCTAGGTATCATCTATAATTATTGACACATATTCAACACCCAATGTTGGCTCTTCTTCTTTCTTTTTTGACCTCTTGGTGTAGTCATATTGGTTTCTTTTGTCGAGATGTTGGTTCCCAAGTACCTCCAAATACTTATCAAAGAGAATACGAGCTTTTAAATTTTTGACAACCTTTGGTACTTATCAATAATTTTGGGGACCTCAAGTTTGTACAATAACTCTTGAATAGGATCCATTTCCTCTTCCTTTCATAGACCTTCAAATCTCTCTCATTGGAAGGCATCTAGAATGTTAGTTTTATCCTACACGCTGGCAAGATCAAAGCTCTGTTACCAAATGTAATGTCCCGTTCTAAAAGATTTCTTATTTTTGCCTTTAAACAATAATTCTAACTCAAAATGATAGTTGTATTATATTTATAAATATTAATTTATCTAAAATTGTAGTTTTATTAGAATATTCACACTTAAAGCTTCCAAATATTTTTTTAAAATATAATGTATCCTTGTTTTCTACTATGACTTTTGCTTCAATTTGCAGCGATTTCCTTTGTATGAATATCTCTAATCTTTGGTCAAGTTATGGGTTTTCGTCCACTAACTTGATAGAAGTTGAGGGTTTTTATCCTTAAAATTTCTCCATGAACCTTGGAGGGGCTTTGTCCTCTTTGGCTGTATGATTCACTTGGAATAGGTCTGATCTTCCTTATACACCCTTTTTCTTTAATGGGCATAACTCTTCTTCTACATGCCTTTCGACCTTTCATTTAAACTAAACTTCATTAAATTCAATTTTTTTATAATACCAATTATTCTCCCTTTTATTGTCTTTCCTTAAGGAAATCTCAAGTTAATAGCACAACTTTGCCACTTGGATTTGTAATGGCAAGTGACTCTTGAAAGGGTTAAGCTTCAACCTTAGAAGAGGCACAACAAAGCTTGGAGGTGACAATCACATAAGATTTGGGGTATATACAAGCCAACTAGCAACCTTAGATACACAAGAATCTGGCAATGCAAGCAATGATATCCAACCACCAAGTAGTCCAAAAAATATCGCCCTATGAACATGGCACAAGATTCCAAACACATCTAATGTGCCCAAGGGTGGACCCAAGCTAGAGAAGAGTTGTTTAAGAAAAATGTGTTTTGTCAACTTTTGGCTTTTTAAATTTCAAATCAACCTAGAAATGAATCAAAAAGTCATAGAAAAGCACAATAATCAGCAATGGCTCCTTCAAGAGTGAATAACTAGTCAAGGAAACGCATTTTTAAGAATAACAACTAATCAAGAAAAAGCATTTTTAAGTGGAAATCATAGCTCTATGAATCCTCCTAATGACCCTTTCAGATACATGGCAAAGGTTAGACCACACATAACACATCCAAGAATACTTTTGGTGGTCTAAACTAGGGTCATAAAGACCAAATTTACTGCGCACATAAATTTGTACCTCTCTTTCTAGTAGTCCATCATATCAAGAGATGGACTATTTATTTGATATCACCTCAACCATTTTTGAGTTGTCATTCATCCATTACACATCAGAACTTGTTGACAAGCCGAAAACAACATTGATCTCTTTCAACTACATCATTTACAGCAAAGATATTAACAATGCCCAAAGATCAATTTTCAAAAGTAAAAAGGACCCACAAGAGCAAGTTGGCTGGGTTACATCCATGACCAATAGAATGCAGCCACCGAGTGGAAGAAATAAGAATGAAAACTAACCCACATCCTTGCACATGATTAGTACTAAGAAGAAACTATCTAACTATATAACACAACAAACAATGAAAGTAAAAAGCCAGCAATTTTGAGTTCCTGCAAACAAAGAATATTGATTCTTGGAAATCTTTGTCAAGTTTCCCACAAAATATACATGTAAAACGGGTTCATTAAACTCTTGACATTCCATAAGAAACAATTCATGATATAATGGATTCTAAGGACATATACACAAGTCCAACCCTTCAAGAATAATATAACTATTCTCCAAAAAATTACCCTGCTTGTTTAAAATCAAACGCCCAAATTGAAATGGCCACCACTTGTCTATCACATTCCTCCCTTCTTCCAAAACAAAAGAGGGCTACAAGAATGCCCAAAAGAGCCCCTACTAAGAGAAGAGTGAAGAGGAGGTTGTAAATTGACAATTATATCCTGCGAAGACAAAACATTTGCCATGAGTAGTGTTCTTGAATATCGCAATTTCCCAACCTTGTAAGAGGTTTCTTCAAAAACACACATGGTCTCTTGAATTGGTTGCACGAGCTGAGAGGCAGAAATTGTGTTAGAAGTCAAGGCTTTGCTCAAAAATTTATTGTTGGCGAAAAGGTTGAGTCGTCCATTAGTTGCCATGTGGCCAACCTTTCAGCCACCAACTGTAGTCCATCCTTCTAACTTTTTGTCAAAGGCAATTTAATAATTGGCTTTGATGCCAGCTTGGTTTTCAAAATAGCAAATGGGAAAACTCTAGTTTTGTGATTAGATGATTGTCAATAGAAAGAAGTAGTGGGAGGATTAATGTATAGCATATTTTGGACATGTAGCATGTCATTAATCTAGACGTGTATAGGCTCCGTGAGATCTTTTTAAAGGTTGATTTCAACACAAGCACTCTCCTGTGGACAAGCAAAAATAAAACTTATCGAGTTCAACACAACAAAGGCAGTGCTAGAAATCCTATCCGAATGAGGACCTAGAGAGATAATTGATCACGCACAACAGAATTGATAATCCAAGGGGAAAAGAATTGCTTTCCAGATATGCCAAGGTTTGTGCTTGAGAATAGCATGAACAAGATAAGCTTCAGCAAAACAAAACAAAACAAAAGGAAAATCTTGGTTAAATTTTGGGCTACATCCTATAACCCCATAGTGGAACGAACTAGTATTCACCCAAATTCTAAGCGTGCTTTTTAAGGGGTTTCTTCCCACAAAATAAAATTCTCAAACCAATTTAAATACATTACTCAAATCTGGGGTGCGTAAAACCACATACAAAGGAATTTCAAAAGTTCTACCTCGTAAAAGACATTGGAGACAATTCCTGGTTTCTTTAATCTACGGTGCAATCCTCAATTGCTCCAAAACCAGCATATTCAGCATTAACAACTGAATCGCCACTGTTTGAAGCCATCACAAAGGCAAAAATCTTGCCTAGGGCGTTAAAACCTTAAAAAGGTCTACAATAAATGAAGATTTTAAAAAAACTCGTTGTAATTAAGAAAGCGATGTTACAAGCAAGGAAAGGCAATTGTCATTACGGCATTGCTTCAGCTTATTGCTAATCCATTGTCATCTGACGAATTAATTTCAGGTATGTGATTTATTGAAGTCGTGTTGAACCTCAAATTCAACGTTACCTTCTCTGACTTATATGATGGCCTGCTAAATAGTTAATTTGCGAGACTTGGCCTCTCAAGACAACTTTGAATATGTAACTCAACCTTTGATAGCCTGACCAGCAAAAACTATAAACATTAAAGTTCAGCTGGGACTTGCACTTCATGGAACTCACCGCTATTTAGCTCAATGCAATTACGGGCTGCTTTACACAGAAAGCAGGTCTAGAAACGAGAGAACCCAGGTCTTAATTACCACATCGCCACATCTAATCATCAAATCATAGCCTAGTGGACAATTCACTAGCACCAGTCGGTTTCCGGATGACTTAGCATACTTAAAACTAAACCTATCCGCTGTCCTTCACTTTTGCTTCTAAGGTTTCAGCATATTATTGAAAATCACTATTCCAATTTCACACTCTCGACAGCACAGAGCTTACTAGAATCACAAGTTCAGAGCCCTGGAAACAAACCCACCTCCATAAATAGTCTCACATGGGCAACACCCATTGCTGCTTACATTAGAAATGAAAATCAGAATCTAACTACCTTAGGTTTCCCTTTCTCATGGCATTCCACTGTAATCATGAGATAAACCCCTGATTCGCAGTAGCCCCAAAACAAGCAAAATTGACGCATAACTATAACTGATTTAGAGAAGCTGGGTTCTGAACAATCTTACTTGGCAAGCAAAATGCAGAGTTGAAAGATGTCCTTTGAGTCAACTTTATAACCTATCCTCAAGAGTTTGCGCATGCGTTCAGTTGCTTGTCGTAGCAGTTCAGCCGAGGCCACCTGCGACGTCATTTTGCCTGCTGCCGGATCAACCCCCATGCTCCAGATTTTTAGGCTTATGTTTTCCTGGCCTCCCTCGCTTTATTCACACCACCACCATGTTCCTCTCTCTCTCTCTCTCTGCCCTCCAAATATAAAATTTCAAGTCTATACGTGCAACTTAATCTTTGTATCAGTACTGCTTGAATGTGTAAACCAAACACGTGGATTCCTTTACTGTTTTAATGGAAAAAAATGACTATGTGCTCACACATAAATTTAGAAAATATTAATTTAGAATTATTTTATTTATTTGAAGAATTATTTCGAGGATAAAGGTCTCACACATTAATTTAGAAAATATTCATTTTGAATTTTTTTATTTATTTGAAGAAATTTTTTAGTCATAATTTGTTGGTTGTAGATTTGTTTTATATTTGCTAATTAGGTGGAAAGGTCCATCATATTGTACAACACTTGTCATAATTACAATTGGTTTTACTATTGCTTAAATAAAAATAATTTAAATAACTTTAAATAGCCTAAATTAAAATAAGTGCATGAAAAACCAAAAAAAAATATTATTTATTTAAAATTAATAAATATTATTTTTCTACCTAATATGCACCGATAATTCATTATTTAATAAATTAATCATCAAAATCCACTCCATCAAATTAACTACCTAGTTTATCTAATCCACTCAATTATACTCTTGTCTCACTCATCAATCAACCCACTTCACTCGCCCATACATTTAGTTAACTATTTCATGCAAATAGTCAACTCTCCATAACTCACTCATGTATTCAATTAAATTTCATGCAAGCAATTAAATCAATTTTATTTAAGCCAACCAATTTGAGTTGAGCAATATTAATTATTTTAACGAAAGATTAAAATAATATGCAAACTCTTCCATATGTGCCACCTCTCCTCATCAACCCATTCAATCTTGTATCAAATTTGTGATACAAGATTGAATCTCAACCATCTTGTTGGTTCTTGTTACAATATTTAATCTTTACTTGGCGTAGGTTTCTTCATTTGTATTTAGTTTGGGATATTCCTTTGGAATCCCTACATGTAATTTGTCCTCTTGTACATGTGTGAGGACAAGTCATTTCTTTTATTTTCCTTTACTGAGGAATACTAGATTTCCTCCTTATGAGGATTGTGACACATTAAACACACATAGGATGATAGATGGCATTCTTAGACTTGGGAGTTACATTTGCAACTCCTCTCTCACCTCTATATATTTGAGGTGCCTCTCTCATTTCTTCTATGGAAGCATTTCTATGCTAAGCTCATTCTCTCTTTCTCTCATTGTATTCTCTCATTTTTGAGGAGTCCTATGAGATAGAGAACAATGGGACGTCTTGCAAGGATTGTGTATTTAACACAGCTTATTTATTAGATTCTTACATATAATGTTTTATTGGTATGCTTGTTATTCTACTCTTTATTGACTAACACCACATTTCAGGTTTACACATTTCATTCATCATTTTCATGTAATTCTTTTATGTATCTATATTTTGTTAATTTTATCATCTAGGAATGTAGTTGTTATATTAATGAAATGAGCACCCACATCCATTACAATCATATCTTCATGTGACACTCGATTTAAGTGTGTGAAAAATTTATTGTCCATGATAAATTAACTTGATGTTTTTTTGGATTTTACCATGTAATCATTTTTTCATCACCATTTAGATCATGCCCCATTATCCATCATCATGATGAAAAGAGAAACTTAAGTTAACTTGATATGAGGTTTACATGAAGTCTTTAAATTGTTTGATTTTAATCGTACTTGATTATTCTATTTTCATTGCATTCAAAAAGTAACAAGAGAAAAAAAAATCAAACCAAAAAAACAAGAAACATTCAAACAAGGACCTTGTTGTCCTATGTTATTTTTGTATAGAATCTCACTTCTTTGGTTTTTTCAATTCATGATTTTCTTAAACTGTTTTGGTCTTGTGAAGGTTATTAAAATCTTTATTTATCCATCTTAATTGAATTTGACAATTAATAGACAATGACTCAAAATCATAACTTCTTATATTTGTTAGAAGATTTTGATAATAACTAAAGTGGTTTGCTCTTAATTTGGCTAGGTCAAAGTCGCACCTTGTGGGATTGAGCTTTGTGCACAAGTTCTCCTAAACCAAACCCTTTGATGAACCAAATTAATAACAATGAGAAAGATCAAAAATAGTATTCATAAACATGCAAATGGCCTATATGATTATGCAAAATTGATTATTTTGTTGTCATTTAGAATTGAATTGTGGTTTAACAATCCACCTTAATATTTTTAACATGATCCTCTGTATATATTACCATATATAATGAATATATTTAAATACCATGTGTAGACACCTAAAATTGTCATGTCTAATTAAATAAATATTTTATTTATTTAATTATCTAAGCTTAATTCTTCTATTAATTAAATAAATCTTTATTTATTTAATTAATTCATTTATCCTCTTCTAGCCTTATTTCTCATTTAAATAAATACATTTATTTATTTAAATTATCATTTTCCTAAATTAAATAAATATTCTTATTTATTTAATTATCCTACTTCTTCTATTAATTAAATAAATCTTTATTTATTTAATTAATTCATTGGCTTTTTCTACCTATGACACATGTCATTCATCTCTTAATTCATACACTACCTACCCCTTTCATTATTTTATTATTTCTTTTACCTACCCTCTAATCATAGCCGACCTCCTTTTTACACCTCTCAATCTTATCCCTCCATTTCATATAGTGTCTTCTATATAAGAAGATGCTTCCTTCATTATCAAACCCTAATACCCCTAATGAGCTAACTACTTGATCAATTGACTACACTACGATCCTACTTGCAACCACATTCCGTTCTTTGTTGAGCTCTTATGCATATAAAATCTGAGAGCAAATATATCAAGCAAGATCAATGGAGATAGGAAGAATGGAGATCAAAACCCTATTGGACATGTGATGGTATAATCTTTGTGATTTCATGTGATTTGCATTGTCTTAGGTCATCTTCATATGTTATGGTGGATCTTTGTTGATTGTTAGGCTAGGGTTTTGTGGTTGAATCTATTTAGCCTTTCAATATTGTTATTATTGTTATCCATTTTCACCATATACATTTTGGCACGCTCGGTGGGACTCTTGTCCCTTTTGCATTTAACCTTTGGTTGTAGATTTTGTGTTTGAAGTTGCAGATCTGGCATTTTCGACAACATTTTCGACATTTTCACGTCTGCATACTTTCGGATCACGTTTTTTATTTTCTGGCGCGTCTGCGACATCTGGAATCGCGTCCGTCTTTTCGACAAAATTTTATTTTGCAGGTTTCCGAAAGGCGCGTCTGTGTTACTGAATCGTGTCTATGTCATTTTAATCCGCGTCTGCGTCTGGGAAGCGTGTTTGTGGTTTTTATCCGCGTCTGTGATTCACAGAACCGCGTCTGTGTAACAGAGGCGCGTCTGTGTAGAGGGTAACCGCGTCTATGTTCACCAGTTTTGAAATTTCGCATTTTTCATTGATTCAGTTTTCGGATTTTGCATTTAGAGTTTCAGATCTGGTTTATTTTTGGACTAACATTTTCAGATCTAGCTAACAAAATTGGTGCAGCTTGTCTTGGAAGCAAAATCATTTGGTTGAAGGCCCCTATTCTCACAAAGTCTTTTGGGTTTTAAAATTTACCTAACTTGTGTGCTTGCAGGAAGGGGTGATCACTTGAAACAACCCAAACTACTAACAAATTTTTGTTGCAGGGCCTTGGCAAGGTTTTTTTGGGGATTTTTATTGTGTGCCTTGTTTTCATAGACTAGCAAACACTTCCATTGGTGCACTAAAATTGAATCATTGTCTTTTGTGTCTTGAGCAATAGGCTCTTTTTGTTTAATCTTTAGAGGGCCTGTCTTCCCGTGTGGTCATTAGGACTACTAGTGAGAAGAGAACGACCCAAGTGGTAGCAAAAGAAAAGCCATCTTCTTCCAAACCACTATAAATAAATGTATTCATGGTGAAAACTATGAATAACGTGTGCTGATTAGTTCATACCGACACTATGTCTCCCCATAAACCCTTTTGATCAAATTTATTTGATCATTTGTAGGGCGTAACCCCTACCGGCTGGGAGCCTTCTGTATTTACAGAGCTGAAAGTGCTGCATGTATGGCCACACGAGCGGATGCCCTTACTAGCACCATTTTGTTTTAGAAGCCCAAATCCTTCTAGTTGTTGGGGCAGGAGGTCGGACCTCTGGTAGCTGCCCACACACATACGGTTCTTAGTAGAGATACAAAGTTCGCCATGGGGAGTTTTCATGGGACTGATGCTTGGCTGACCCGAGAAGTGAGTGCCGAGGGTGGAGCCAGTGAGGTCAAGCATCTAAGTATCCGCTCTGAATAGCGTAGCCTCAGGGGTAAAACCCCATGTGGGATCAACAACTATTGTCTTGGCCAGCCATAAAAATTGTGCTTGACTTATGTTAAACATTCAAAACATTCAAGACCAAACAGCAAAACATTGTGTCTTTTGTGTCTTCAAGTGTATGCAAAACATTTTTACATCAAACAACACACTTTTCTTGGAGTCATTTTGAGTCTAGACATTTGCAAACATTGGGTCTTCATCAACACTATGTCCTCTTGTCACGAAAAACAGTCAAACAGTCAAATTGGGTCATAACAAAACAACTTCACAGATTGGAAAAATTGCACAAAATTTGCAGAAACGCGTCTGCATCAAGCATAATAGCGTCTGTGTTGTCTAGCCGCGTCTGTGAAGGACAGAATCGCGTCTATGTTCCAACAGTCAACATTGCATTTGGCAAACAAAAAAATCTCATAAGCGCGTCTGTGTTAAACAGAGCAGCACCTGTGTTGGGAAACCGCGTCTGTGAAGTATACAGGCGCGTCTGTGCCCAGAATTGAAAAACTGTTACAGTCCAGCAAACATAAACAAGAAAATCTCAGAAGTGCGTTTGTGTTAAACAGAGCAGCGCCTGTGTCGGGAAATCGGGTCTGTGAAGTATACAGGCACGTCTGTGTCCAGAATTGAAAAACTGTCTAGCAAACAAACACAGTCAGTTTCAGAATTCTTGAGCTTCCTAGGTCATTTCTCTAGGGTTTCATCTAGCATTCAACCTGTCCTTGGGTCTCACATAGTCCATCATTGCTTCATCTCACTTTACATTCACAATTGTCTAAACTTGAGTCAAAAGGTCACTTGCTTGTCCTCATCATACTTTGTCAACACACTACATACAACAACACTTTGCTAAGTGGTCCCTCATCAAGGTTTCTTACCTTTGGGTCTCATTTGGTTTTAATTAGAGTCAAGGTCAACTTACCTCATCAAAAGAAACTATCCTCTCTTTGGAAGCCACACCTACTCTACTACATACATACTTGGTCTTACACTTTGGACATTGCAAGTACACTTCAGATTCATTTACACTCCATCCAACTCTTGGTCTTCCATACACTTTCCATTTTTCATCTAGTCTCACACATCTTGGTCAATACCTAGTTCATGGTTGAAACCCGTCTTCAAAAATCTAGGAGAGAAACTAAAGAGGCTCAAGAGTCCGCAAACATGAGTTCTTATGAGTATGACAATGATATCTTTTTCAATTCTGATCATACTACATTACCTAACATGGATGCCTATAGAAACATTCCAAATGTTGAGAACATGGACACTATAAACAACAATGCTACACACAATGACAATGTGGACAACTTTTCAGTACATTCAGCAGATGTGGAAGAATCCATTATGAATCCCCATTTCAATCGATTGGTTGAGGAAATAATGAGGAGGGATAGACAATACTTCTTACAAATGATGGCACAACGTGGAGCCAAGATACCTCATGATTTTGACATGTCTCAAATAATGGAACATAGACCTTTGCAACAATCTCACTCCAATATGGATCAAAGGAGACCTAATAGTGGAGGAAATAGAGGACCACACATGGTACCTGAATCACCATCATCTTTGCTTCAAAAACCAGAGGTCCCACATACACATGGTCAAACATATGATACTTACCTTCGTAGACCATTATGGAAGTCTAATGGAGAAAAATATGCTCAATCACATATCAATGCTAAGGATCAACCACCAAAGCAATTGGATATTCAAAGGCATGCTCAAAATTTGGACACAAGGAAACCTCATGTCAAATTTGGGGGCAACACAATGGAACATGACATGCCTGTAGAATATGGTATACATGCACAAAATAGATATGGTGTTCCTCAACATGAATCTATACCAAGTGGTCCATATGCACAACATCATTACAGACCTCCTCCATATGAACATGTGTATGATCAATATCATCCATATATGCAACATGCTCCTCCTCCAATTGGTGCCTCAAGCATGGGGTATGGTCCAAGAAGTCGATCTCCACCTAAGAGCAGTTTGGAACAACAAATCAGGGACTTACAAAAGAAAATGGAGGACATAAATACACCGAAGCCAACATACACAATGAGAGACATATGTCCATATCCATTTGACAAGAGCATTCCAATGCCTCCTTTTCCTACACACTTTGTGACGCCTAAATTTGATAAGTATAGAGGAAAAGGGGATCCTAAGGCACACATAAGACAATTTTTCACAGCTTGCATTGAGGTAGCAGCAGAAGAGACATATTTGATGAGATTATTCCCACAAAACTTAGGTGATCAAGCTATGGAATGGTTCTCCCAACTTCCACCTGGAATTAAGTCATGGGGTGACTTAGCAGAGGCATTTATTCAACATTTCTCCTACAACATAGAGACAGACATATCAGTCACTACTTTGTGCAATACTAAGCAAAAATAGGGAGAATCTTTTGCATCATTTTTACAAAGATGGAGAAATCTAGCCAGCAGATGCTCTTGTGAAATTCCACAAAAACAAATGGTAGAAATGTTCACACAAAATGTTAACAAAGACATTGGCTATGATCTAAGGAAAGCTTGTTTGTCCACCTTCAAGGATGTCATTGAAAAAGGCTTAGCGACAGAAAAGGTCCTAATTGAACAAGGAGTCATTAAAATATTCAAGGAAAACAAAGATGACTTTAAAGGAAAAGACAAGCCAAGATTTTGGAATAAAAACAAGAACACGGTCAATGATGGTGTTGTTGATGCCAACACAGTGCGACCCAAAGTCATCTTTTCGGGATCAAGTTCTACAAACAATCAAGTGAATACTCAAACAACTTCCAGATCACGAAGGAAGTACACTCCGTTGGGAGAACCACTTGAGTCAGTTTTCAAGAAGTTAGTGGCAAACAAGGTGATCACAATTCCAGATTTCCCGCCATATGAACCAAAGGTCAAACCAAATTGGTGGAATGATGATGAGTATTGTGAATTTCATAAGAGCAAGGGTCATAAGACAGGAAATTGTCATCGACTGAAGAACATCATACAAGATCTCATTGATAGAGGTGATATTGAGATTGAGGGACATTCATCCAATCAAGAACATGAGATGTTTAAGGAACCATTCCCAAAACATGACAAGGGAAAAGCTAAAGCCACAGATGACCAAACCAACTATACCAGAGCATCCTATAACTATGATTCAACTATCAATCACATTTCAATGGACAATTATGTCTCTACCATTATCATCAAGGACAAAGCATCTGAGAATTCTACCCAGAGACCCAAGATTGTCCTAAAAGGTGTTAGATCTTCTTCTGAACCTACCTCTGAATGTCATGTTACAACCCGCCGAGGTAAAATCACTTTGCAAGGTGCTCTAACTAAAAACACAGCTTCTTCATCAACCAAACCTGAGTATGACCTTGTAGAATAGTTAGGGAAGACACTCGCGCTCATTTCAATCCTTGAACTATTACGCATATCTCCCGCACATAAAGCCATTCTTGACAAAATCTTGAGAGATACTGTTGTTCCTACTGATCTCAATGTGGACCAGTTTCAAGCCATGGTGGGATACCTTTCCATTCCACATTCACTTACTTTCACAGAAGCTGATGACACCTCTGTAAGTCAGCCGCATAATGCGCCATTACACATTGAAGCCTTCATACATAAACATCAAATAAAACGAGTCCTGATAGATGGAGGAGCAGGTCTGAACATTTGCACATTAAGCACTATCACACAATTGGGATATTCTGATAAAGCTGTGAATTCTACAAACAAGATCACCATTAAGGCATATGATGATGAAGAGCGTTCATCCAAGGGTACAGTCATCTTACCTCTCAGAGTTGGGCCAGTTACAAAGGATGTGGTCTGTCAAGTCCTGGATTTAAATCTCACTTATAACATATTGTTAGGACGTCCTTGGATCCATGAAATGAGGGCAGTCCCATCCACATATCACCAATGCATTAAGTTTCCTCATAATGGAGTGGAAGTAACAGTTAATGGTGATCCTAATCCATTCATATATTGCAATAATCTGAAATCAAAGACTGAGACCATCATTCATAGTAATCGGGAAGCTGTTCCTTCGTTGGCATACATTGATCCTGAGTCATTAAAACCTTCGACATCCAAACAAGGTGAGCTTAGAGGCAAGTTTCGGGACAAAGGCATGGGGGAATATACTTTCAATCAGACCATGTACTTAAGACAAGTCATGAGTTCCCCAAAAGAATATGGAAGACCACATCCTAACAAGCAAATCTCCATCATGACACTCAAATGGGAGCCTACTACCTTTCAAAGATGGGGTGAACTGGAAGAGGAAGATTTATACCAAATGCTTTTCAGAGACAATGAAGAGGAAACACAAGATCACATCAATCTACCATGTGAGAAATATGGCAAAGGCTTCAAAATTCTACAAAAATTCGGGTATGATGGAAAAAGCCCTCTGGGGTTACGAAAGGAAGGCATCATTGAACCTTTACAACCTGAACTGACTTTCAAGAAGGAACGCTCGAAAGGACTTGGTTTCTTAACTTCCAAGGTCCACACCCAAAGGATAGAAGAAGCCTTACAAATCAAAGCTGCCAAAATTCAACAAGAGAATCGCTATTCCACAGATTCCAACGAATGGGAATGGGGTTCCGACAAGTCTTCCAGTAACTACGAGCTCATCGAGACATTCAGAGAGCCAGGTGAACCCACAGAAGAGGAGGAGTTTTATAACAAATTCAGAGTTGGTCAAGAAACAACCCATGAGGAGTCTACACAGTCCTTGTCTCAAGGTTCTAGGTTGAAATCACATAGGATGAGAACACCTGTTCCGGAATGCGCTACTAGTGATGATAATTTGGATTCGATCGCGATCGAGACTGATGAGGAGAGTGCCATCGATGACCTCGATAATTACCTTGACATACCCGAATATAACCACATCTTCACTCTTAGCCCCGCTAACTTCGAAAACATTAACGGCCTTCCCCTTGTTCACCACCAACTCATTGACTGGGATCATGAAGGACCTGCACAGTTGGATACATTCCAAAACGATGAAGCTTTTATTGACTATCTAGGCATACGAGATGATCTTCCCCCTGGAGATCATAAAGCGGGATACACTATAGAACTCAATAGCGTGGCATACTTTGGTGAGGGTGTCAGACCTTCCAGTCGCAAAAATATGAAAATAAGAACAAATCAAGGGTCTTATGGCGAAAACCACATTGTGGCGCTATTTGACCCCAAAAAAGTAAAAAGAAAGGACGTATCTAAGGGTGAAAACCTCTCTAAGGCGCCTGAAGATGGAAGGCTCGACATTCTCCCAGCATCATATGAGGAAAAATCATCCATGTTGGTAGAAGAGACTATTAAAAAAAACATCGGTACAGAAGAGGTTCCACATAACATATTCCTAGCTCAATCATTGACAGAGTCTGAAAGATCAAAATTCATAAGCTTCTTCAAAAAGCGACAAATCAACTTCGCCTGGTCATACGCTGATATGCTTGGATTCGATCCGGATTTGGTAATGCATCATCTGACAGTCAAACCGGGGGCAAAACCAGTAAAACATAAATTAAGAAAAATGCATCCACAAGTGGCACTACTAGTCAAAGCAGAACTTGAGAAATTACTCGATGTCGGATTCATACGCCCAATTGATTATCCTGAATGGATCTCTAATTTGGTGCCTGTCAGTAAACCAGATCGCAGCATCAAAATTTGCACAGATTTCAGAGACATCAACAAAGCTTGTCCAAAGGATGACTTCCCATTACCAAACATTGATTTGATTGTTGATCTCACAGCAGGTCATGAAATGCTATCATTAATGGATGGCTTCTCTGGTTATAATCAGATAAGGATCGCACCCGAGGATCAACACAAAACATCATTTACTTGTCCATGGGGAACTTTCTGCTGGAATGTCATGCCTTTCGAGTTAAAGAATGCAGGTGCTACATATCAAAGAGCCATGACTACTATCTTTCATGATCTCATGCATGTAACTGTGGAAGATTATGTTGACGACCTCTTGGTCAAATCAATCGACAGAAATACACATTTGGACATACTTTCAGTTGCCTTTGATCGATTAGAAAAATACAAAGTAAGATTAAACCCTAAGAAATGTGTCTTTGGAGTAACCTCCGGGAAGCTCCTAGGATTCATTGTATCCAAAAGGGGAATTGAAGCAGATCCAGCAAAAGTCAAAGCTATCCTGGAAATGCAACCACCAAGAAATATCAGTCAGCTTCGATCCTTACAAGGCAGACTCCAGTCCATCCGAAGATTCATAGCACAACTGGCAAATAAGTGTAATCCTTTTCAGCACCTGCTACATAAAAACATCAAATTCAAATGGGATGATAACTGTCAACAGGCTTTCTAGACGCTCAAAGATTATCTTCTAAATCCGCCAGTTCTGATGCCACCAGTTCTAGATCAACCACTGTTATTATACATTTCAGCTACTCCAACAACATTGGGGGCACTCTTAGCGCAACAAAGTGCTGAAGGCAAGGAAAAAGTAATATACTATATCAGTCGCACATTGGTGGGATATGAGCTAAACTACACACCAATTGAGTGCGCATGCCTCGCTGTGGTCTTTGCTTCACAGAAATTACGACATTACATGCTTACTCATAAAACAAAGTTAGTTGCAAGGATAGATCCATTGAAATACCTTCTCAATAAGGCAACACTTACTGGGTGACTGGCCAAATGGGTAATGATACTGAGTGAATTCGACATCGAGTATGTGGACAGAAAAGCAATAAAAGGACAAGCCATCGCAGATCAATTAGCAGATGCTCCCTTGATCGATGATGTTCCTCTAAGTTCAGAATTTCCAGATGAATCCATTTTGACAATGTCACATGCAAAGCCATGGCAACTATACTTTGATGGCTCATATACATAGCATGGGGCAGGAGCTGGCATCCTCTTTATAACTCCTCAAGGGGATTCTATACCAAAATCATACCGCTTATCATTTCCTTGCACTAACAATATAACGGAATATGAGGCATTAACAACAGGATTAAGAATTGCAGTTCAATGGAAGATCCAAGAACTTCGTGTTTTTGGGGACTCCCAACTTGTTATCCGTCAAGCAACTAGTGATTACCAAACAAAAGATGAAAATTTAATGCCTTACAAACAAATAGTGGATGGTCTGAAACAACATTTCACAAAGATAGACTTTGAGCAGATACCAAGAGAGCAGAATCGCGTCGCAAATGCCATGGCTACAATTGCTTCACTGATCGATCTACCTCCAAACGAGACCCGCTATGAGTTCTTGGTGGATAACCTTTTGGTCCCTTCATATGAGATCATGCCTACTGAGACGCTACGCGTTGTCGGTCCCGAATCCCAGTTATATGGTTCCATTTTCACATACCTACGTGACAATACTTTACCTCCTGATCTATCAAATAACCAACGTTGCACTTTCATTCGCCAATCCTCTCGATATGTCATTTTAGCTGATATCCTATACCAGTGAGGTCTAGATGGCACTCTTCTTAGATGTTTAGAAAGCGACGAAGCTCAGATTGCGTTACGGGAAGTCCATGAAGGGATATGTGGTCCACATGCTAGTGGTCCTACCTTGGCCAAGAAACTCATCAGGACTGGATATTACTGGCCCAATATGGAGAAAGACTCATATCAGTTTGTCAAGAAATGTAAGCAATGTCAAATTCATGGAGACCTCATACATGCGCCAGCACAAGAACTTCAACCACTTGCGTCTCCTTGGCCCTTTTGTCAATGGGGACTTGATCTCATGGGCAAGATTCACCCTCCTTCTTCCAATGGTCATAAATTCATTATCACTGCCACAGAGTATTTTACAAAATGGATTGAAACCGTGCCTCTCACACAAGTTACTGGAAAACAGATTGCTACATTCATCCTTAACTATATCATTTGCCGATACGGTATTCCTATTTCCATTATCACTGATAACGGGCATCCCTTCAAAAATCAGGATGTTCGCGAACTCTGTGACCGCTTCCATATCTCCCATCATTTCTCCACACCATATTACCCCCAAGGTAATGGCCAAGCTGAGGCGTCTAACAAAACAATCCTTAAAATCCTAAAGAAGACAGTCGACGATGCTGGTCGTAATTGGCATATCCAACTTAATCTTGCACTTTGGGCCTACCGCACAAGTGTCCGTACACCTACAGGAGCTACACCCTATTCACTAGTCTATGGTTCTGAAGCCATCTTGCCTATTGAGGTCGAGCTACCCTCTTTACGGGTCTCTTTGCAAAACATCATCAGTGATGAAGACTACAGGGTCTCTCGCTTACAAGAGCTGGAACTACTGGATGAACGAAGACAAATTGCTTTTAGTCATCTCAAAGCTTACCAACAACGAATGAGTCGCAGCTACAATCACAAGGTCAAGCCTCGCACATTTGAGGTAGGTGACTTAGTTCTCAAAGAAAATCCTAAAAATCAACAAGACAGAGAGAAGAAGGGCAAGTTCGAACCAAATTGGCTTGGTCCTTACATCATTACAGCAGCATATGGATCTGGTGCATATCAGCTCTCAACTACAGAAGGTGAACCTTTGGAGGATCCTATCAACAGCATGCACCTTCGCAGGTTCTACACATAGCTCTTAAGAGTATCCTAATTCAAAAATACAAAAAAAATTATAAAACAAAAAAATTGTTACTTGGTGAAAACCTGGCAAACAGGCGCCTTGTGATGCAAAAAACATTGAAAAATCGAAAAAAAGTAAAAAGAAATAATTTCGTCCAACGGTGAAAACCACTTCGGTGGCACCCTGGGCAAGTACCATGGTGAAAACTGGGTCACCAGTGCCATGCGTAGAGACATTGCTCCTCCCTCCTTTAGGATTCTCTTTCATCACTTCACTTTGCACACACTCACGACCAATTCATCCATAATAAACTTACCTATTCCCATCATGGCTTGTCACTGATCTCCCTAAGATTGGTTAGCCATTCATAATAAACCTCCCTTTTCACCTCCCTTTCCATCCATAATAAATTAGATCCTATCTGTGGCTAAGGCAAAATCCTACGTCTAGTAATGGGTGTGGAACTGAGAACATCACATGTTTTGAGGAGTACAGTTTCTTCCAGCTTCCTTCAGTCTGTCCGCGCACAATCCACAATAAAGCAGCATTTGCATCACAGATCCGCAATAAAGTTTCATCTTCTCCGCAATAAAGTATCAGTTTCATGGATTCAGTCAGTTTTAGATGAGACACAGCAGCAACAATGGGCTTCAACAAATCAAATCTTTCAACAGACTCAGACAACATTATGGTTCAGTGCTATCTATCCTTTATGTGAAAGTAAACATTGTGACCACAATCAAATAAGACTTATACAAGTGACAAGAGACACTAAACTTGAGGACTACAGTGGATGTTGGTGTCGAGTCTTGGTTTTCTTTTGATTTCATCTTTTTTGGTGACATGTCTTTTAGCTTTTCCAGGATGTCTTTGACTAGAAAGGCGAGGATGGGGTATCGTCACCTATTTGTATTTGTTGTTTGTGGATTGTCTCTTAGTAATGCTATGACTTGTCCAAGGATATGAGGACACTGTGAGTCTAGCGTGAACTGGGGCATTCCTTGTTTGTGACTGTCTTATCTCCATGCAAACAGGTACAATGACTTTCTGGGTCGAACATATGCCTCGATTGTCATAACCTACTTGCCATAATAAAGCTCAATGATGATAACGCACAAGAAGCTCTTTCACTTTCATATCTTCTGTCTTCCATCCCCCTTTCTTGATTGACTTCCATCGTCCTTCTCGAGTCCGCGTAGACTGCTATCACATGACTGAATATAACAACACACCAAAAACATTTGCATTTCATGTAGTTTCACCTGCATTACCACATATAAGCATTTCATACATACATATAGATTTCACAACTGCATCACATCCTACATACAACACCTGTTAGCACAATAATCATTTGCATTATCATATTCATTTGCACTTCATACATTTACATTTGCATTGACATAACATTTTAAAACATAAAAGAACAAAAATATCGCATTACATACATATTTGCATCCACAACATAAAACATACATCATAAGAACATCTCATCACATAGGTACACATGCATATAGCTGCCGCAAAGATGAATCATCTCATATATATATATATATATATATATAAAGTGTCATGATACAATGATGTCAAAATCATATGGCTACAAGCACCCGCAGGTGTCTACAATACAAAAATGGTACAAAACTGATACAAAGGGAGCCCTCTAAGGCTATGATGAACTCCCTCCCTCGGAGCCGCCTGGCGTCGGTGGAATCTGAGCCCTTGAAGGACCTGCCCCAAGATCATCCCTCCTGTCTCCTATATCTGGTGGTGGTGGAGGACCCATGACCCCACCACTCGATGCATGTCCCGTAGCTGTTGCTGTACGCGACGGTCTATGGAAGCTCCTCGCCCGCTGATCTGCTGGCATTGCACCATAGTAGAGGTCCCTCCAGTAGGCTATCTCCTCTCCTGCCCGTAGGACATAAGCATATCTGGCCCCTGTGTCCTCTGCTGCCTGCCTCCCAGCTCTCAGTGCTGTCTCAGCCTCTGTGTAGCGCTGGATAGCCTGATCCCGCTCTCGCTCAGTATCCTTGAGCCTCATCCTGAGTTGATCCCTCTCCCTCTCCAGCTCCTGGATCTCATCAGCCTAGCCCTGGCAGGTCTCCCTCAGATCTAACAGCTCAGCTTCCACTGGGTCAACCCCCTCTGCCTCTGCCCCTGCCTGTGGCTCCTCCTCTGCGGGTGCCTGCCCCTGTGCCTGTACTAGTACCTGTCTCTGTCCCTGTTCCTGTATCTGCACCTGCCTGGGACCCTGTGCTGCTGGCACCTATAAAGGCAATCCACCGCGACCCCTCACCACTCGAGCCTGCCTCTCCTTTCCAACCTCCCTCCGAGGTGCAACTCGCCTCTCTCCAACTACTCCTCTCCTCCTCCGTTGGCCTCGGCCCCCCTCGCCTCCACCATCATCCTCGTCACCACCACCATCTCCCTCCAGTGCCTCTCCTGGATATGTTAATTGGGGGAATGGATGTTCTGCCCAATATGTTGTATACTCAGCATCCATCCCGACGTCCTCGATCTCAGGCCACATGTCCCAAGGTAGAGGTATCATCTCCACCAGCTGAGTCACTGCCTAATCATATGACAGTAGCGGCCCAAACTGTGCCTGATCTCTGACTATGTGGGCATACATGCCTGATCCCCGGGGCATCCTCTGAATCCGACCAAACTATCGGCCAATCCTATCTACCAGCTGCCTCTCTAGCACATAGGGCGTCCGCCCAATCAGGTACCTGCTCTGAAAGGTGTACGGTAGCTTGACTGCGTCATCCTCCCACTGCTCACAGCCCAGATATGGTCTCCATATGACCTCATCAATGTCATCAATCACTCGCTGCCAGTACTCTAACCTGCCAATCCGTGGCTGCGATGTGATCATGTCATACAAATGCACAAAGCTGCGTCCATGACCTCTGCCCCTGAAGTGTATCGATCGGGTAACTGGCAGATGCTCGTAGGTCCATACCTGCAGCAGTGTCACTCCACAGCCCAATCCCACTGATCCATGATAAACAAACTGATGAAGCTCGTAATACAAGTGTGCCAGCACACATGGTCCCCAGGCATATCTGGTATGCTGTGTCATCAGCGTCTCCAGTGCTCCCCCCAGCCCACAGCCAAACCCCGTGTCGCCCTATCCGGACATAGGAACCCACTGATAGCTCCTCCGATCACTGTCGGCAATGCTAACCCTGTGGCTGTCATGGTGTCCCATACCACGTGTCCTGCCCTCATCTCCAATCCAGGGTCCTGAAATACCCGTCTTAATGCCTCCTTGTCTCCATCTCGATCGTATGGGATCAGCTCCCCATCGATCGGCACCCATAGAATCCTGTATACATCCTCCAGGGTGACTGTCATCTCACCCATAGGCAAATGGAATGTGCACGTCTCAGAGTGCCATCTCTCAGCTAGCGCAGTCAACAAACCCATGTTTGCCCGAAACTCAGGCACATACAGTACATGTCTCAGACCCATCTCATCGATAGCAACTCTGTCCTCGGCTGTCAACTCAGGTCGCAACCTCTGCGTCGACGGGAATCTCTCCTGTGACTCTAGCATCGGCAAATACTCCTGCAGTCAAACAACTCAATCATGTCAGTTATAGTGGCACTCACTGTTTATCACAAAATGCAACTTTTTTATCTAAATGCATCTGGCTATCTACCCTAGTGACACTCACTGTTCATCACAAAGTGTTGCTATTTATCCTAGTGGTACTCACTGTTCATCACAAAGTACTACGTGTGTGACACTCCCTGTTCATCACAAAGTGTTACTCACATTTGCACTCCCTGTTCATCACAAAGTGCTGCTCATATTTTAGTACTCCCTGTTCATCACAAAGTACTCTATCTTGGTACTCACTGTTCATCACAAAGTGCCTTGATCTATCCTAGTCTTCCTAGAGGACCTGCTTGAGTGTATCCTCTCAGCAGCTTATCCAATCGACAGCGTATGTTCATCACAGAATTGTCGATTTGACCTAGAAGATGCACATTCATACTTTTCAAGCGCAAACGCGCCTACATGACATACACGCGCTCAAAGACTGCATAGACGCACCTAGACAACACAGACGCGCCTTCCTGACACAAATGTGCCTATGCTCTGCATAGACGCGCCTATTTGATATAGACGTGCCTTCTTGGCACAAACGTGCCTGGACAACACAGACGCGGCCGCATTTGACACAGACGGGGGTCCAGACATAGACGCACCTGACACAAACACAAACATGCCTTCTTGACACAGACGCGCTTGGCACCAACGCAGACGCGCCTGGACGTTTTTTGACACTTTTTGGACCTTAGTGTAAGCGCATTTATTACCCTATTCGACATGCATTAATGACAAAATTAAATGCGTCAAAGTACGAGGAGGTTTGGTGGTACTTATCGGCTCTCCTGCCTCTGCTGGTCTCTGGAATCAGCAAACGCGGTCGAATCTGTGAGTGAAAGCCATCGCTGCTGACTGCTCCTACTCTATTTTCGCTCTGCAATATACTCTTGTGGATGTGTAGATGACAATGAGGATGTATTTTCCCCCGTGGTCTATCTTATAGCCTACCCTAGCCCTCGCATTCATCTCCCGAGTTAGTCTTCGTTATCCCGTGACTTTGTCACTTTATCTGGTCGATCCATTCTAGCCTTTCTTTCTTATCGAGAGATTGTCTGCAATCTTTTCAGACATTTTTCATCCAATCTCTCGAGGGGGCATATCATTCCCATTCTGGGGCAACTCTGTATCAGTTCATCTTATCTTCTTTGAAACAACGCGACAAGCTGCATTGTCTCAAAGAGGGGCAAAATGTAGACACCTAAAATTGTCATGTCTAATTAAATAAATATTTTATTTATTTAATTATCTAAGCTTAATTCTTCTATTAATTAAATAAATCTTTATTTATTTAATTAATTCATTTATCCTCTTCTAGCCTTATTTCTCATTTAAATAAATACATTTATTTATTTAAATTATCATTTTCCTAAATTAAATAAATATTCTTATTTATTTAATTATCCTACTTCTTCTATTAATTAAATAAATCTTTATTTATTTAATTAATTCATTAGCTTTTTCTACCTATGACACATGTCATTCATCTCTTAATTCATACACTACCGACCCCTTTCATTATTTTATTATTTCTTTTACCTACCCTCTAATCATAGCCGACCTCCTTTTTACACCTCTCAATCTTATCCCTCCATTTCATATAGTGTCTTCTATATAAGAAGATGCTTCCTTCATTATCAAACCCTAATACCCCTAATGAGCTAACTACTTGATCAATTGACTACACTACGATCCTACTTGCAACCACATTCCGTTCTTTGTTGAGCTCTTGTGCATATAAAATCTGAGAGCAAATATATCAAGCAAGATCAATGGAGATAGGAAGAATGGAGATCAAAACCCTATTGGACATGTGATGGTATAATCTTTGTGATTTCATGTGATTTGCATTGTCTTAGGTCATCTTCGTATGTTATGGTGGATCTTTGTTGATTGTTAGGCTAGGGTTTTGTGGTTGAATCTATTTAGCCTTACAATATTGTTATTATTGTTATCCATTTTCACCATATACACCATGAAATAGCATCATAGTGCACAAAAAGTATCCTAAGTTAGCTCATAATGGTTAGTGTAAGGAGCTAGAAAAATTATAATCGGAATTTCATTTTTTGAATTTTGGGTGTCATTTAAACAGTACTTGAGATTAACATATATCAGTTTCACATCCCTTAGAAATGACCCCAAGGGATAAAAAAATAATTTGAAGGTGGAAAATGAATATCTTGGATTCAATGTGAATGGCAGTAATAAGATTGTGGGCGAAGTACAATACGATAGTATACCACTTGTTGGTATGTTATTGAATTCAAACATTCCCATAGAGGTGGGGCACAAAAGTAAACAAAAAATGGTGTGGATGTCCTAATTTCACCTTTACATTTTGGCCTCATTTTTACATACATATAAATTTAGCATGAATGTACATTTCAAAATGTGTGTAAATCCTTAGCCAAAATAGAATTTAATAGCTATTTAGGCACTTGTAATTTAGGATATTATCTCTAAAAAGGGATAAAATGATCATTCGTGTACTCTCCTTGGTATCAATATTGTCTTGGAACTTTCAAAATAATAAAAAGCATGCAACGGGTAGCATCTATCGTATAATTAAAATAATCATAGAACTACAAGCTATTTTGACTATTGGTGATTTTTAAATAAGAAGAGACGAGAGAACATAGCAAATTCTATAAATTTGGATAAAACTACAAAAATCTTAGCATGATCTACAAATGTAATGAAGATCTACATGATATGATCATGTAGAAAAACTCCACACAGTGTCATGTTAACATGAGCTCCGTGCAATGTTTCAATGTGATAAAACTACATGCAATGTGGTCATGTGATGCAATTCTACTCTATGTAATGTCTCTATAAAATAATATATAACTTTATGTTTGGATATAATGACATATTTGTTAGCACAATATGCCATATGAAATCTCATCCATGAAAGCATTGGAAACAACATGTGCCCCTTTAATTGGTTACATTTGATCCACCCAATGAATTAGAAAAAAGGGAAAAATATGTGAGATAATGATAAAATATTTTAAGTGATCAAATAATCAAACAAAATATAATTATACAGACAAGTATAGTATGGAGGAAACATGATGATCCATGATTACCTCCAATTCAAGAAATTAATGAGATATATTTGCAAACCATAGATGATCATATCAACACATAATGACAACATAACATATAAGAAAGGATTAAGGATCAAAATGATAAGGCTTAGAATATCATAGCACGAGACATGTGTGAGATAACCATGATAATAACAAAGAGTGCAAGCATAACCATGATATATATATATATCATTGGATTAATATTAATAAAACTATGGCATACTAAAAATACCATCATAAGATGAGATCAAGGATTGAAAGCACAACATGAGTAAGCATAGTAATCATGCGGCATATAAGTAACATGAAATCATGCAACGTACGAAAGTAACAAAAAATGTGTGGACACCATAGTGATAATCATGAAACATATTGTTGCGATTAAGATATCTCAACCTTAGAGTCTCAACATAGATAATTATTGAATTATTTATTATTTTATTTCCTAGGTGTTAACTTACTACGTTGCAATTTCATTTTATGGGACCCGATTATGAGTTGGGTTCCTACATTTATAGTGAGGAGCATGAAATTGTGTCACTTGTCACCTAGGTACTCATCTTGGGCAAAGGAATTTGTAAACTTCCTAGGACGTGCGCTTTGGTGACATGTGTCCTTGTATATTAACTTTGGCAAGATTGGGAAATTGCTATGTCGGGACTAAAGAGTCATGGGGAGTTAATGTTGGAAATTGTTATTTATTGTTGAGTTATTTTTAGGAGGATTTTATGTGCATGGGGTATGCCTAATTATGACTTTGGTAGTTTATATATAGTGGGTGTAGTGCATACAAATTTTGTATTGTCATTGTTGAAGGACATGTTAGTGCTTGGAAAGTTACTATTTCCAACATCTCAAGGATGTGACAAATAGTTATTTTGGACACCACTTGACTACCTATGCATAACATATGGTTGTGGAAACCATGGGCGCCTACCTTTAATATGTGGGCTCTATAAATATATTGGTGCCTTAGGTTTTTTAAGAGGCTTTTGTTTATTTTTTGAGACATCCTTGAGCTACCAAATTCGCTCAAAAATGTTTTTTCATCATAACTACTCCTAGAGATAAAATGTTGAATGTGTGCATTGTATTGTAACCTTTGTTGTCGTAATATAATTGAACTCTATGTTTTGTAGTGTGGGTTTTTTTCCTGTAAGGTTTTTCCCATATAAATCTAGTGTTATGCTTTTATGTCTTTATTTGTTTAAATATGACATTGTCTATGTGCATCTAATTTATAACTCATTAAAGGGTTTGTAAGAAATTATTTCATTCACTCTCCCATTAGATTAGCATTGGAAGCATTATTTTGCACTCAACTTCATTTCACATATGAGAAAATGGGAATTAGAAAAAGTCTTATAAGAAGCATGGAAAGATGACAAGGAAAAATGGACAAGCATGGTTCAATAATATAAGAAAGATACCTTGAAGTGGGAAAACAATGAATAAAGCATGGCATGGAAGGAGAAAGGATAAGAGGATATAGACAACAAACATGGCACAAACAAGAGGTTAAAGTTTAGGGACACACAAGGTGAATGTATGAATAAGCTAGGAGGATCGCAACATAAATGAAATAAGAAAATGATATAAGTTGAAATGATGCAAAGCACAAGGAAGAAGTGATGTGAACAACACAACACATATTCAAAGTCAATTATATCTACATACACCAAAGGTGTCATTGTGTCATCCACACATTAACCAGGAACATGAAAACAAAAACGAAAAAAATGTAAGAAAGAAAAATAAATTCTCTAAATGCAAGAGTAATAGGTGGTGGTGCCTAAGAATGAAGCCATTCCCATAAGGTGTGTTTATGTTATAATATAAAACTCTATCATTAGAATTAATGTTTGTCATGGGATTATCTATGCCATTATAAAGTGTACCCGCATGAACAAGATTAGAATGTAATGTTGTTAGGCATGACACGTGCCCTAAAAGAATTAAATTGGAAGTCATATTAGGCTTGTATGCTTAGATTGTGGTACCTACAAAAGAGACACAAACACACCAATGGGACATTTCATTAGAAATTAAAATCAACAAAACAAGTTAGTTAATAAAAAACTCTCAAAATTGTCTCATTGTCCTCTATCTCCAAGGATCCTTCAGATTCAAGGTGGCTCTCAGCTTGGAAGAGCACTCAATCTTGGGATGACTACTCAAAGAACGAAAGATATTGTATGATCTAAGATCTAAATAGATGCAACTAAGATCTTAGTGATATGATATGGATATGAAACTATGATATGGTGCAAAATAACAAGATTAGTGTTATATTAAGTTAGCATTAAAGTGATATGAAGATGATATTAAGATGATATGTAGCTAACATGATATGAGATTAACATGATATATCTAAGCTATGATGAAATCTATGTTATGATGCAACGAAAATGATTTCAAAGAGAGGCTTAAATGCTTGATGAAATAAGACTATAATTTAGATGCATGAAGACTTGGATATGGATAATGAAAAAAGTGAGTCCTATTTATAAGAAAAATAGGGAAATGGATGGTTAAGATTGAGAAATATTAACAAGGGCTAGGATTTAAATCTATTCAATCCATATTTATAATTTTCATTAATGAAATGATGACAATTGTCAACAAGAGGTGGCTTGAGAGGAGATGTAAGAGGCATTAAATGTCCGAGAAGACATGAGGGTCACCCTAAGAGAGTGTGGTTAGGGTTAATTAGGATTAACCATTGGATGAAGTTTTTACCAAAGCGCAAACTCTTGTGCAAGGGTTAATAGGATAACTAGGGTCAAAGCAATGAGTGCTTGATGAGACCCCTGGATTAGATGAGGGTTGAGTTAGAGAGAAAGTCTCTAATCATGTGGTAAGGTTGAGTTAACCATTAATGGCTTGGGAGACTTTGGGGACAAATTTGTAAGAGCCTTTCAAATTTGGGGAACTTAACAAGTTAACTTGTTGAAGAGATAAAGTCTTTAATGCATTTAGAAGACTTTTTTCCAAATTTGAGAAGTGACTTCCCCAAATTTAGGGATGTGATATGATTAGAAGAATTAAGGTCATTAAGTGGGATTTGAGGGCTTCTAGAAGAATGATTGGGAGATTAATGGAAAATGTAGGAGAATGCAAGTGGGGGTAGATTTATGATTTATTTTTGAAATAAAGTGATTTATTCCAAAAAGGTGGATGACAACTTGCAAATTTTAAGATATTTAAATAAATTTGATTTATTTAAATTGGAGAGGGTTTTTAATTAAATTACAGCTTTAATTAAAGGGCAAAAGGATATTTAATTAAATAAAGTGTTGGATGTGACTAGATAAATTGAATAATTCTTTTAATCAAATAGATGAAAGTAGGGGAATTAATTAAATAAGATTTAATTAATAGAGGAATGTGGTTTTAATGAATTAAATTAATAGTAAATATTTATTTAACTGGATGGTCAGATTTATACTTCTACATTTTATATAATGTGATATTAAGACAACATGAGAGTGATATGAAGATGATATGGAACTAGCATGGAAATGAAACTAACATGATATGTTAAACATGATAAAATCTATGCTATGATGCTATTAAAATGATATAATTGCTATTATCAAAGAGAGGCTAAAATGTTTGATAAAATGAGACTATAACTTAGATGATATGTTAAATCTAGGGCATCATATCAAGTATCAATATTCATATCTGGGGCATCATATCAAAAAAATTGGGGCAGGCGTCAAAATCAAAAAAATTGGCGACATATCGAACGAGTTTTCTTTGAATCAACATGTGCACACACGTCACTTCAAAGAGGGGTAAAATGTAGACGTATAAATCTGACCATTCAATTAAATAAATATTTAATATTAATTTAATTCATTAAAACCACATTCCTCTATTAATTAAATCTTATTTAATTAATTCCCCCACTTTCATCTATTTGATTAAATGAATTATTCGATTTATTTAATTAAATTTATATAGCCAAATCCAACCCTTTAATTAAATAAATCACTTTATTTAATTAAGTATCCATTTCCCCTTTAATTAAAAACCCTCTCCAATTTAAATAAATCAAATTTATTTACGCATGAAATGAGTCCCCACTTTATTTCAACCACCAAGGATTGGTATTTGAGGCATATGGATCTTATTTCAACCAATGTGGTAAGAACAAGTTAAACATGAGAGTGCAAAATAAGAAGATTAGTGTGATATTAAGCTAGAATGAGAGTGATATGAAGATGATATGAAACTGGCATGGAAATGAAACTAACATGATATGTTAAACATGACAAAATCTATGCTATGATGCTATTAAAATGATCTAATTGTTATTATCAAAGAGAGGCTAACATGCTTGATAAAATGAGACTATAACTTAGATGCATGAAGACTTGGATATGGATAATGAAGAAAGTGAGTCCTATTTATAGGAAAAATAGGGAAATGGATGGTTAGGATTGAGAAATCTTAACAAGGGCTAGGATTGAAATCTATTCAATCCATGTTTACAATTTTCATTAAAGGGGAAAGAGATATTTAATTAAAATGGAGAGGGTTTTTAATTAAAATGGATCTTATTACAACCAATGTGGTAAGAACAAGTTAAACTTGTTGATATAGAACTATGATATGATGCAAAATAACAAGATTAGTGTGATATTAAGCTAGCAAGAGAGTGATATGAAGATGATATGGAACTAGCATGGAAATGAAACTAACATGATATGTTAAACATGATAAATCTATGCTATGATGTTATTAAAATGATCTAATTGCTATTATCAAAGAGATGCTAAAATGCTTGATAAAATGAGACTATAACTTAGATGCATGAAAACTTGGATATGGATAATGAAGAAAGTGAGTCCTATTTATAGGAAAAATAGGGAAATGGATGGTTAAGGCTGAGAAATCTTAACAAGGGCTAGGATTGAAATTTATTCAATCAATGTTTACAATTTTCATTAAAGGGGAAAGGGATATTTAATTAAAATGGAGAGAGTTTTTAATTAAAATATAATTTTAATTGAAGGGGAAAGGGATATTTAATTAAATAAAGTGATTTATTTAATTAAAGGGTTGAATGTGGCTAGATAAATTTAATTAAATAAATTGAATAATTCATTTAATCAAATAGATGAAAGTGGGGGAATTAATTAAATAAGATTTAATTAATAGAGGAATGTGGTTTTAATGAATTAATTTAATATTAAATATTTATTTAACTGGATGGTCAGATTTATACGTCTACATTTTACCTCTTTGAAGTGATGTGTGTGCACATGTTGATTCAAAGAAAACTCGCTCGATATGTCGCCAAATTTTATGATTTTGGTGTTGTTGCCAAAAAAATTGATATGATGCCCTAGATATGAATACTGATACTTGATATGAAGTCGATATGATGATGATGCCCCCTCAAGAGATCATTCGTGCATTAAAGGCATGAATGATCTCTCGAAAGAAGAAGAATATTATATGAAAGATAGAAGAGTGGATAGTTGATGACATGCATGGGTTTGATTGGATTGATAAGATTGATCAGTTTGATTGGATTGATTGGAACGAGATCAAGTTTTGTTTCAGGAATGAAATCTCTTGTATAAGACAAGATGATCAAAATGTCTAGTTTCAGCAATGATATATCTTGTATAAGATGTGATCAAAACATCTGGTTTCAGGAAAGATACAACATGTATAAGACATGATAGATGATAGTACGTCTGGTTTCAAGAAAGATACATCCTGTATAAGACATGATAGATGATAGTTGGATGAATGATGAAGAAATGAGAGTGAAGAATGATCCCATGATGACGCGGTAAATATGCATATGATGGATGTAATGATGAATGTGACTCAATGATGATGATGATGATATGCAACTAAATGTCATGATTAAATAATATGCAACTAAATGCAATTGTAGTCATCCTGTCGATCAAGTTTTTTGTGCTCCTTTTATCATCACCGAGCCTTTAAAATGTTGAAAGTTTGTACAAGCATCATGGTATAATTGAACCATAATGACCTGAGTATAACTTTCATGTATTTTGATAATGCAAGATGACACAAGCGTCGAGGTATAATTGAACCAAGATGACCTAAGTCTTGCTTGCGTAAATAGACAAGAGTTAACCTTTGACCTATACAAATCTGAAATATCTTTAGTGATATATTACTTGATCGCGTTGTAAGACAAACTTGCACAGTAAAAGGCTTCGCTCACAAACAATAGACAAAGAAAATATCACACTCCTTCCTTGCTTCTATAGTTTCAAGACATCCTTGATTCGCTTAGGAGATATGATAACAAAAATAAACAACCACCATGATAGACATGCATGCCACCCTATGTATTTTGTCAGATAAAACATCTTGCAAATAGATCTTTGTTTAGTTTGTTCAGTTCTTGTTTTGATGTTTACCATTGATAGTCATGATCTTTGTGTTTGTTCATATGCTCATGTTTGCAGTTGTTTGCTTGTTTAAACCCAAAAAGGAAAGATGCCCCTAGCTAGGTTAGGATTTTGCCCCTAGCTTTAGACACTAATTTCGATATGGATATGTACACTAATCACCAAGCCATGGTGAGATATGATGCAAATAATTGTTCAGATAATCAAGGACAATGATTATGCTAAGTGTGTCCAAGATTGAGTTGCATTTAAAATCTTTGTGAATCTTTGTCGATGGCATAGATCATATGAATGCAAAAGATATGATATATGTACCAATAGATAGAAGAGTCGATCTATCACAAATAGCTCCTATTGCTTTGTTTTCACCACTTGTTTTTATTACACTTTTTTATTGTTTTTGTCTTTTTCTTGATTTTTTTAATTTTTCTTAAATTTTTGAGAGACAAAACATGTCTTGCCATCAATTGATAAAGGCAAGACTAACTAGGACAAAATCCAGTAGTCACACTGATCTATGTCATTATTTTGATTACTCGATGATTGATAGGAATGTTTGGTTTCAAAGAGTGAGTAACCCATATAAGACCAATCTGTCTGGTTTCGAGTGTACCTTTCCCTGTATAAGACATGCTGATGTTGATAGATTTGGTTGATTAACAAGACATGTGATCAGTTTGATTATAGACTTTGAGAGTTTGCTTGTTGTTGATCTGATTTGATGGATGGTCCATGCTTTGATTTTTATTTTTTATTTGATTTTTTCGAGTTTTTAGACATTTTGTGATTTTGTAGATTTTTTTGGATTAGAAGCAAGATGTACTTATTTGCCCCAATGCCTAGCAAGATAAGGAATATTATGAATGGATGAATGAACTATTGAGGTGAAGATGAATGGGTGAAAGATGGAGGTAGCTTATTATGGTACATGAAGGGACACATTAAGAGCTTTTTGAAATCATGTTTTGTCCTTAGTTTTGATTAGGATCAAGGATGGAAAAGGGGATATGGATAGAGATAGGATATGGATAGGAGAAACAAGATCATAGATAGTGAAGGGTGATGGAAGAAATGAATAGATAGGATAAGGGATATGCACTAGAGGGTATGGATAAGGTGAAGCAAGATCATAGATAGCACTGGATGATGGAAGTAATGAATAGATATGATAGGGGACATGGACTAGAGGGTGTGGATAAGGTGAAGCAAGATCATAGATAATGATGAATTTAGATAGGGTAATGGATATTGGAGGAAGGATAATGGGAGATATGGTACGAAGAATAGAGTGGATGAACTTTGCCCCCAAACATAGAGGTTTCCATTTGCAAAAAGGCAATATGTAAGATTATCACAACAGCTAGCACCACCCGAATAAGTGTTCCTGAACTTTTCAAAGATAGAGACCCAACCCACACTTAGAACCTCAGAAAAAATTCAACCGAACATATGTAGCAACTAGGAAGCATACTCAAAAGGGAAGAAGAATCCCAAACTAGATCAAGGTATTTAGTCTTTGATTACCCATGTCTGTGCAAGTGGGTTCATTCCGGCTCATATGATCATTGTAACCTGTAGAATCTAGTGTGGCTAGCTACATGAGTTACCCTAACTTCAAAAGCATCCTGGATAGAGCCTCAATGCTAGTGAGCATCCATAGCCCCGACTAGGTTATCGATGTAATCTCACAAATATTGCTCCATTGCAAGCTAGACATTCATAGCCCCAATGGAGTTACTTGCATGTTCCCATAGCCAAGCATTTTGATATTGCATTTCATTGCATTTTTTTCTTTTCTTGATATTTATTTTCTTGCTCATGCTTTTGATCTTTTGATATTGCCTTTTTTCTCTTTTCATTGATTTGTTTGTGCATTGGCTCATAAGCAATGAAGCTCATGTGGGTTTGAGAGTTACAATGGCGCTGAAGTAGGATTTTAGATTTTTCACTAGCCACGTCTTCGACTAAGAGATCACAATGATTTAGAGAAATTGATTAAGTGTACAAGATATAATAATAAAAAATATGTCGACACCAAGATATGATAAGTGGTTCTTTTCTGGATTGAGTATGCATCCCATGCAAAATAAAATATTAAAGAGGAATAACCTCGGATTCTGAAGTGTGTCTTGAATAGATAGCTAAAAAATGGACTGAACATGAGATTCGAGAATGGGAGAGCATGTGACAAAATGACACCAATGCCTATTTCATAGATGAAGGATTGATGCAGAGGACTGGATGATAGGGATTGAAGGAATGGAATAGAGGTGTTGGATAATAGACAGGATGGTTGAAGATTTGTGCAAGGATAGATGGAAATTCTTCAATATGAGAATTGGTAGAGAACTTGAGAGGTGATGAAGTGATGAAGGAAAATTGAATTTTGGGACATAAGGACCTAAAATAGATAGAGAAAATGATGGAAGAATAGATTTGGAAAGTGAGTGATGTTTAGATAGATGGTTGAAGGAAGCTTTTGGAATAACAAGTCTAGATGCCAATTTTGACTGTTCTTTGGATTGTAATGCTTTTATGGGCATCCACATTGATTTTGATTTTTCTTTTTTCTTAAAAGGTTTTTGTAGCCTTTTGGATATTTCTTTTTGCTTTTGGATCAGATTTTTCTTTGATTTGACATGTCTTTTAGATTGAACATGTTGAACTTTGGATGTATGTGGATATTTAGAGTTATGGATTTTATTCTTGGCATCCAAATTTCTTCCAAAAGGAATGGGATTCATGGATGGATAGGAATGATATGGAGGTATTTTGGATGGGTGGATGCAAGGTCCTAAGATGGATATAAGGAAGGAAGGCTTTGACTTTGGAATGAAAGGACCTAAAATGGATTTGGAGGATGAAGGGATACCTTGATATTGACTTGGAATAAGATCATCTGGGATTTTTTCTTGATTTTCAATTAGATCAATGGAGGATATGGAAGGGATATCTTGCTCTTGATTAGGAGATGGATGTTGAATGGGACTCTGGCCTTGAGATGAAATGGGATAATTGTGGATGGAATACCAAAAGCTCAGGGGATCATCATAAGATTCTTGACAAGTGGGATCTTGATAAAAAAAAATCGGATTAGATTAGATAGTCATGATATCTTGATCTTGATTTATGCTAGGACTCATTTCCTTTGACTAAGTTTCTTCTTTTTCAAGGGACGAGGGATGGTTACATGAGTGATCAAAGTTTCAGTTTGGATAGGTAGATTTGATAACAAATACCTTGTTTTGGACACCCAAGCTTACTAAGTTGAATAGAGGGTTCAATATTCCCCTATTGATGTGACTAAGTACATCAAATGATATGATAAAGTTCCTTGATATTGGAAACTAGATAGATTTGACTATCTTGGATACCTAGACTAAGTATCTGATATTGATATCGAGTTGGATGAAAACTTATGATCACTAGCCTGATACACCTTTGATTTGTTGGAAGAAATCTGTTTGAGATAGTTGAAAGTGAAAGTCCTCCTAAATGTGTACTTAGATCAGTTGTTGAATTTTCGAAAACTTGCTCGAATAAGGCTATGTCTCGAATGCGCTACAGAATTGATCAAATGCGCTAAGAGATTCAGTGTATGCGCCACTTAAATGATCATATGCGCCTCTATTTTGTTCATATGTGCTACATAATTTATTGTGTGTGCCTTAGGGTTGATTAAATGTGTTATAAGATGAATCAGATGTGCCCAAGACATGCTCAAATGCGCCACAGGAATAAGCAGGTGCACTATTATGTGGATTTCTTGAATGTGACTAGTTGAAAACTAATTGTGATGTTTGATTTTTCTTGCAAGATGTTTTAGGAGCTCTGACAAAATACACAACAAACAAGCATGAAGACAATGGTCATTTTGCTCCTAAATCTAAACATTGAGTGTATGTTATGTTGAGGATTTGTTCAAATTCTCGATGTTTTCACTGGTTGGATACAAGAAAAATAGACCAAATAGACTCTTAAATCAAGGGTCATCAATAATACCATAAGCCACGCTTGATACTTCTTCAGCTCAAACAACATTGTCACCCCCTAGAGGGCGCCCAGTTTTTTGCCTTTGTCTGGAAATTAACTCAAAGAGAATTGCTCCTCAATTGAATGGTTATCCTAGGAGATATATGGTGAGTCTCTTGGGGGCGGATTCTTCCCCACCCTTGCACTATGATATTATTAATTTTTGGATACTAACTCAGCGAGGCTTCTATTCTAAAGTTTGTAATCAAGCTTTCGTTCGATCTTTAGTGATAAACTCCCTCGGGAGGCTTCCCAACCTTTAGAAAAAAGGCTTTACGTATCTCAAGGATACTAGGAGAAGACTATTCACTGAGCAAAACCGTTGGAGGGTATTTTCATCAACTTCCACATTTGATAATAGTGAGTTGGAATACTTGGCTAAAAGTCGTTCCCCACTTAGGTCGCTCCCCTCTCACTGGCCTTATGGACTTATTGGCAAGGCATGCCTGCTAAATGATGTATCTTATTTGCTAAATTGAAACAAAGCTTTAAAATGGTGTGTTTGGTTTTTTGATCACCCAATAAGGGGAGAGCATATACCTAACACCTTTGAAACACGAAATACATGCTTTCTTTTTATCCAATATCACAATTGTTTTCTAAAAGCTACCTTAGAGATGTTTCTCCAAAAGACATGTGATTATTTTTAACTTAAGATAATAATGTGTAAAGATAGCCAAAACTTTAAACAAATAAGATCTTGGTCAACCAAAGTTAATTCACCAAATGAATCAACAACGATTTGAAAACTTGGAAAGCTTTTAAGATAGCAATGTGAGGTTCTTTTTAAGCTTCCAGATGAAATGTGATATTTGTTTTAAACTTTTGAAAGAAAAGTAAATGTGAGTTCTTTTTTACTAACTTTAAAAGTAAGCAAAGAAAACTACTCTAACTCCTCCTGCAAACAAACTATTAGAACCTGCAACCAAATCAGTTAGCCAAAATCCAATCCTGATGGTGGGCTTCACAAGCCTAATTTCTGGCTCTGTTACAAAATGTTTGCTCTTTATCAGCTCTATGCGCTAAACTATGAGACAAATGCGCTAATAAATGATGCCTAAGCATTAAAATATAGAGCAAATGTGCTACTTTGAGACCTGGATGCGCTAAGCTAGTGTTCCTACGCACTAGATTATCCGACAGATCTAAGCGCTAAAAAGAATATCCAATGCGTTGAAAGATGATTTATATGCACTGAATAGTGCCATGTATGTGCTAATGTAAGCTATGAATGCACTATAGAAACTCTCGGACGTGCTATTATGATGTTTTCACATGATCTTTGTGTTCATCCTGCAAGAAAAATGATATTAGATTTGGGGACTTGCCCCACTGTGGGCACCAGAAATGTATGCCTAGATTGTGGTACCTGCAAAAGAGACACAAACACACCAATGAAACATTATGTTAGAGGATTCAAATGAGAAAAACATATTAATCAACAAAAACTCTAAAAGCGTCTCATTGTTCTCTATCTCCAAGGATCCTTCAAATCAAGGTGGCTCTCAGCTTGGAAGAGCGCTTGATCTCTAGGATGTCTACCTAAAGAACGAGGGATATATGATCAAAGACCTAAATGCTTATGCAACTAAGATTTTAGTGAATTCTATTGATATAGAACTATGATATGGTGCAAAATAACAAGATTGGTGTGATATTAAGCTAGCATGAGAGTGATATGAAGACGATATGGAACTAGCATGGAAATGAAACTAACATGATATGTTAAACATGATAAAATCTATGCTATGATGCTATTGAAATGATCTAATTTCTATTATCAAAGAGAGGCTTAATATGCTTGATGAAATAAGACTATAAATTAGATGCACGAAGGCTTGGATATGGATAATGAAGAAAGTGAGTCCCATTTATAGGAAAAATAGGGAAATGGATGTTTTAGATTGATAAATCTTAACAAGGGCTAGGATTGAAATCTATTCAATCCATGTTTACAATTTTCACCAATGAAATGGTGACAATTATCAACAAGAGGTGGCTTGAGAGGAGATGTAAGAGGCATTAAAATCCTGAGAAGACATGAGGGTCACCCTAGGAGAGTGTGGTTAGGGTTAATTGGGGTTAACCAATGGATAAAGCTTTTACCCAAAGGGTAAACTCTTGTAAAAGGGTTAATAGGATAACTAGGGTCAAAGCAATGAGTGCTTGATGAGACCCCTGGGTTAGATGAGGGTTGAGTTAGAGAGAAAGTCTCTAATCATATGGTAAGGTTTAGTTAACCGTTAAAGGTTTGGGAGACTTTGGAGACAAATTTGTAAGAGCCTTACAAATTTGGGGAACTCAACAAGTTAACTTGTTGAAGAGATAAAGTCTTTAATGCATTTAGAAGACTTTCTTCCAAATTTGATAAGTGACTTCCCCAAATTTAGGGATGTGACATGATTAGAAGAATTAAGCTCGTTAAGTGGGATTTGAGGGCTTCTAGAAGAATGATTAAGAGATTAATGGAAAATGCAGGAGAATGCAAGTGGGGGTAGATTTATGATTTATTTTTGAAATTAAGTGATTTATTCCAAAAAGGTGGATGACAACTTGCAAATTTGAAGATATTTAAATAAAATTGATTTATTTAAATTGGAGAGGTTTTTTATTAAAATATAATTTTAATTAAAGGGGAAAGGAATATTTAATTAAATAAAGTGATTTATTTAATTAAAGGCTTGGATGTGGCTAGATAAATTTAATTAAATAAATTGAATAATTCATTTAATCAAATAAATGAAAGTGGGGAATTAATTAAATAAAATTTAATTAATAGAGGAATGTGGTTTTAATGAATTAAATTAATATTAAATATTTATTTACCTGGATGGTCAGATTTATACGCCTACAAGGCTATTTCTATTTTAATTCATGTGTAACCCCAATATAGTATATGTTATGGCAAATAAGACCAATCTCTTGATGAGCATTAGAAGAACCTTCACTAGTTGTTTTAATATAATTAGTGTCTAGAAAGTAAGTCATGTTCTCATGAGTATGCTTAATGTTTTTCCTCCCTATGTAATTGAGATATTAAACTCTATATTTAAATGTGAAATGTCCATGTATAAGATGATAAGTACAAAATTTACTCGACTTTTATGATGCAAGTATATAGAGTTATCTATTGGTTTGACAAGAGGTGAGGTGATTATTTTGTGTTCTAAAAGTTATTATAATAGAATATGTGGAGGCTCTTTCAATGTAGTGAGCTCTCTAAATAAGTTTGGCTTAGGAAGTGTATTAAGATCATTACAAATATCACGAAGTAAATCCTCACAGCCTCCATTTCTTCTATCTAATAATGATGTTAATTCATGGGAAAAGGGGTAAGTGCTAGGAATATGCTAATATAAAAGTGGATCTTGTAATAAAGCACACTCATATTTGTGTATGTTAGAACATAAATCTTAAAATATATAATTAAACTTGAAAAATACTTGTCCTTTAACGTGGGGAAGTTAAATGTCGATAAAGATGCGTTAAAGATTGGTATCCCGTTATATAGAGCTAATATTAGTAAATGAAGATTAAAAAACTCATGATATAATCCTTCTATCATTTTAATTTGTTTCTTTTGAGACAACTAAAACTAGAATAGTATGTGGGGTAAAATGTCTCTTCAAATTATAAGAGGAAGATCCTTTATATCTAAACTACTGTAGACATTAAATTATAGATAAAATATATTATAATATTTCTTCTAATGCAATATGTACCTACTCATTTTTTCACTTGAGTACACTCATAAGACTAGTAACAACTTTTCTCTCACAGGTGAGCTTTTATACATTCAGAGACTGAAAATGGCAAACTTTAAATGCATGAACATATTTCTACTGGCTAAACAAAAGACCAATAAATAGATGCAAATAATCTTCTAAAGGAATTATAAATTGGATACACAATAATCCACAATTCCAACAATGAAAAAAGTAATGTTGCACACAGAGGTACAAGCTAGGTAGACAAATATCAACACAAAGCTTGGCATTATAATCTACTTAAATTTAATCAATGAAACTAAAACCATAATAATGTAAACACAAGGATAACGAATTAAATAATATTTCAACAACATAATCATGCATCAACTATCATTGAGAATTTATGTGATCAAAGAACTTATAAGATTATAAAACATATAGTTTTTTGGATAGGATTATAATTACTTTATCCCAAGCATTATTTTTTTATTGCAAACTACTAAAGCTTCTAAAAAGTAGGAAAGAAATAAATTTAAAGCAAAATATTAGCTTAAACAAATAATAATAAAATCTAATTAAAGAAACCTAAGAACGTGACCTTAGCCCTTGATCTAACTATAGAGCCTTTAAAAGGGGTTTAGAAATAATAGTTGTGGCCAAAATTAGAAATTTAGTGCACTAAATCACTTGTGATTCTAACATAACTCATACTCTATGTAGCATCATAAATTGTACACCCTTGCTAGGGTGGTACAATTCTACGCTTAGTTTAACACCCGCCTTAGTGTGTTTGCATATTGCATTGTAATTTCTCTTTAAGCATTTAATTAATTAATTTAATTCAATCTAAATTCATATTTCATCATGTCATACGTCATAAAATTGGGTCCTTTACCCTAAGTGTGCCCCTTTTTATTTTATTCCTCCAATAAATCATTAAATCATAAACCCTAATTATGTCTTATTTCGCCCTTTAAGGCCCAATTTCACATATCAAAACATCTCAAAATCAGCGGTAACTTTGGGATTCTCTCTAATATCATCATATCTAACGGTCCTGAAAATTTGGTGAAAAGATGGTCAGACATGGTGCAAGTTGTACCCAGTCCCCAATAATTTTCCCGAAATTTTGAGAGCATAATTCTATGATTTTATAATGCTTAACCCCAAGAAATTGGTGGGAAATTCAAATCCTAGGTCATCCTAAAGATGAAATTAAGATCTATGGTTTCATACATAAGAGCTCTCTTTCTTCATTTGAAGGCATCTAATCTAATCTACGAAAAACAATTTTTGGCGAAAAGAGCTAGCGATCACAAGGAGCCTTATATATAGTGAAAGAGAAGCTTATGTGGAGTTTTCAACAACATTAATCAAGCATTCATTAAGTATTAATCATCAATTAGGAGCCTTGAATACACTAAAGAATAATAGGAGATCAAGTGGCTTATATCTCTCCCTTGGGGATTGGTATATTTCATGTTATTTTCATGTCTTTGTGTGACCTTCTTTACACTCATTTTCACATTTACATTCATGCTTTAGATCATTTAGCACATTTTATTTAGATCATTCTCATTTACATTTACATTTACATGCAGTTGGGGTTTACTCTCCAAAGAGTAGGGTAGCTCTAGTTTCTTATCTTTCTCATTCTAGGGTCTTGTACACACACAAGATTCCTGCACACACTATTTTACTATACAAATCGACTATTTGTTGAGGTGGAAATCACCAAAACAAGGGGTTGACTAAGGAAAAACCCTATATAGCCACCCAAAATCCTATTTTCAGTTACAGGTTTAGGTACAGGATCTTATCGTTGCTGCAAATTTTAGGTCCGACAAAGCACACAGACACAGTCTCAAAGATCAAATTTGAGCAGAAAACACTGGGATAGGGGCGTGGCACCCTAGTCCTCCCTAGGTGCCTTGGTCTTGCATCCCAGTCCTCCCTGGGCACCCTGGGCGCCCTGGTCCTCCCAGTTTCGAGTGAAATTTGGTAGGGTGGAAGCTGAGAACCTTCAGATTGCAGTCTCTCAGTTGCAGCTTTCTGTCAGAAAAAATAGGACTAGAGTGTAGCACTCCTATCCAGGTCATTTTGGCTCATTTTTCAACACCAGGTACACATTCAAATTCCTCCCCCTTCTTTGCTTTCAGTATCTTAGTTTCAGATCTACAAGTTTCTGCAATTTCAGTTCATATATGCTTCATTGTTTATCTCCTAGTCTAGTTGATCAATAACATCATATTTTGCACATCTTTTCTTAATACACAACAAGAGGAATAGAAACCCTAAGAAATAATCCTTGGCTCTCTCTTTCTCACAAGAAGTAGCCAAAGTGAGCTATCTCCCTAGGCTCTTTCATATTCCCAATGTGTTGGTAAAAGTGGGATTAGGTCCTAGTCACCCGGTCTCACTTTTTCCCCTCCATACTCTAAAACATTATAAAAATTCTAAATAATATGAAATCCTAACAATCAATGTGATAATGAATTCACTATCCAATATCAATGCTCAAATGTAGTGCTTTGTGCAAAAAAATGTTTTCAATGGTGATTAAAATCTTCATGAGATAGATCATCCTTTAGTAAATTTCAAAATAGAATGATATAATAAAAAAACAATGTTTGTCGTCATTTGTATATGATAATAATAATAATAATCACTACTATTGCATTATAATTGAACATTTTTCTAATACTTAGAACCAGTCCTCCTAGATAAAAACTAAAAATAAAGCATGAATTGTTGCTAAAAATACAATCTTATTGATATCTAAATCAATCTTTGTATAATATTGATCTCTTTCAAAGCATATTCCTCTAAATATAACACAATACTCCAATAGGATGGCACACTCTTCAAAAGCCTTGGCCATAAAACATGAGCTAAAAGAGTCGAAACACTCTTCACCAAGGTAGTCGACACTTTGAAAACATCCTAATATTGAAATAAACTCTTCTAGACATGATTTAACACTCAAAAGTTAGTTATTCTCTACCAAATGCAATACTACCTTGCATCTACCAGTCAAAGACATGATCATCAAACGAGACATTTTTTTCCTTATTTCTTTATACTTAAGACTATTCACTTTTAGACATGAACTCTTTTTTATCACTTAAATATTCCATGCAATTTTTCTACTATGTTTTTTACTTAAAGTAAATCATTAACCACATAAGTGTGTGCTTTTATGTAATTTAAATATGATATTTTATCCATAGGGATACCTTGAAGCAGTTATTATCACATTGTATTTGTCTTTTCCACTCTAGGCATGCAATCTATGTGGTTATATATGAAGTTCAGTATTCTCATCATTACCATTTCCTTCTGGTCTTTCGGATATATCCTTATTCTTCTCCTCTATAGCCAAAAACTAGGATTCTTCATTCAACTCTTCACACTCTTCATCCTCTGACGAATGCGTCTCTATAGAACATAGTCCTTTCTTTCCCCTATCATATGTCTTCTTCTTGAAATCACATTTTCTATATCTATTCTTCTTCTCATCATCATTGTATTTCTTGTAATTTTATTTATATATACATTTAGAAGCATAATGACCAATTCTACCACAATTAAAGCATTTGAAGGGTAACTTACCTTTGTATTTTCTAGTACCTCTCTTTAATCTTCTTACAAAGTTTTCTTCAATCTCTTCTAGATTCTCATTTTATTCCAGTTAATCTTCTACTAGCCTTGAAAAATTAAATGCAACTTCCCTTTTTTCTATTTTTACTTCTTTCTACTTTGAAATCTCAAAGGCAGATAGTGTTCCAATAAGCTGAATACTTATCCAAATCATGAACTTCTTCTATAACACACTTCTTAGATTTGTAGGATGTAGGAAGAGTTAATATAATCTTTATTACAACATCTACGTCTTCAAGATATCCACCAACGACTCTAATAGCATCTACATGATTGTTCACCCTGTGTATGTAGTTCTCAACACCTTTGTATTCATTCATTCTTAGATGCTTATACTTTTGTTTCAAATTCATCAACCTAGCTTGCTTTGTCTTTGGATCTCCTTCATAGGCTGGACATAGTCAATTCCAAATCTATTTAGCTTCTTTCAATCCCTTAACTTTGCCAAATACTGCATCACTCAAGCAACTGAATAAAAATGTTCTAGCTTTCGCATTAGTCTCATGATTCTTAACTTTATCCAAGGTTTGAGGTCCATTCTGTGGAGGTTTATAACTAGAATTGACAATGTCTTGAATTCCATATTGCAAAGTCTCCAAATAATATCACATCCTATCCTTCCAGAGAGGAAAATTTGTGCCATCAAATAACAGAGCCTTAATAATATATAGTTTTCGTGTCATTCTGAATCTACTTCAAGCGATTAAGCTTTCCAAAGAGGAAACTTGCTTCGATACAAATTGGTTTAATGCAAGTCAGGATTGAGGGGGGGGGGGGGGGGGTGAATCAGTTTGAAACTTCAAAATAGATTTATTATAAACAACATTCAACCATACAAAACACTATTCAGAAACATACTAACCATAAACACAAGAATACCAAATTTTACGTGGAAAATTCAAACTAGGAAAAACCATACTGAGAATCTAACTTACAATATGAATAACAATGATTACAAAGGTTTAGGCTCACTGCCAAGGAGCACCAAAACCTAATGGACTTGCAGAACTAAGGCACACAACCTTAGGCAAGATACATGAGAAGGACTTGCTCTGCTAGGGCTCATTGCTTCAAAGAAAGATACAAAAAATGACGCTAAAAGACTCACTGTCATTCAACAACAATAGAAATAATATAACTGATACGAGAAAAAACTCCTAAACATGAAATTATCCTTGAAGATCAAAATCAAGTGACCAATATCATGACAAACATCTTTGAACACCGTCTCTGTCTTTGCACATTGTCTTCCTAAATGTATCACCTTCAAAGCTCTTCATAATCTCACTTTCACACATTCACACATTCTACTCATTCCACTCACTCATTAAATATGAAATAAATCATCAAAAGCCTAATTGATGGTTGACCAAGATAGAACAAACATAATCGCATAAAATAAGCCACCTGGACCAAAAATACTCAAGGCGGTCCACTCTAGGAGAAAGAGGGGACCCAAATACATTATAAAACATCCTTCCAAGATGTATCCAATGGTCCACACATGCTAATACCTCCTCCAAGGTTGACACCAAATGTAACATGTAAATAGGTATTAAATCTTGTCAAACAATCAGCCAAAAATATATCCTTCGATGCAAAATATTCCATGCAGATCTCCACATACCAAGGTGAGACCAATAATAATTGTATGTGGGAAAAGCAGGTCGATAGAACTCAATATGTGAAAAATGAAGCTCTAGGGAGCCTTGCTCACACACCCACAAGACTTCTTGGTGCAAGCTATGGAGTCATGAAGTATGACTTAGCTTCCCAAGGATGTTTCCATGGTTCTCTATCTTGCACGGTCCCTCAAACCAATGTTTTTGCTCTCAGATCACTGAGCAAAATGGTTTAGGGATGGCAAATGCAAGAACGAGGGATGCTTTTGTTGATTTTAAGATGAGATGCATCCTAAGCTATGCATGATGCTACAAATGCAATAAACTAGCTATAAGATGACAAGGTTAGTAAACAAGACTATCCTAGCATACTATATTAGTCTTTGATTAAGCTAAATGATAAGGAACATACTCTAAATTAGCATATTTAGATTAATTCCTGCTTAAAAGAGAAGCTAAATGGTGAGCATAAAATGAGATATGAAAGCTTGAATGGATTTTAGTATAAGTGTGATGCTTAAAGACTTGGATGATGAAAAATGGAGGAATGAGAGCTCTATTTATAGCAAAAATAGGGCAATGGATGGTGAGGATTGGAAGAGGCAATCAAGGGCCAAGTTTGAAAGTTGGGAATCCATGTTTGCAATTGGCACCAATGAAATGGTGACAATTGTCAACATAAGGTTGGTTGAGAGGAGATGTAAGAAGCATTAAATACTTGATAAGACCTCATGGTTACCCTAGGGGTTAAGGGTTAAGGTTAAGCTAGGGTTATCCATTGGATAAAGCTTTTACCCAAAGGATAAACTCTTGTGCAAAGGTTTAAGGATAACCATGGTCAAAGCAATAAATGCTTGATGAGACCCCTGGGTTACATGGAGGTTGAGTTTATGGAAATTCTTTAACCATGTAAGAGGGTTGAGTTAACCATTAATGGTTATGAAGACTTTGGGGACAAATTTGTAAGAGTCGTTCCAAATTTGGGGGCATTCAACAAGTTAGCTTGTTGAATGGATAAAGGCTTTAATGCATTTTGAAGACTTTACTCCAAATTTGAGAAGTGACCTCCTCAAATTTAGGGAAAAGGGATAATGGATGGGTTTGGGTTAATTAATTAGGTTTAGAAGAATCTAGAAGAGGTTAGAAAGAGGGTTAGGATGCAAGTGGGAGGTGTAGGATTTTGCAAGTGGGTGAGGGAAAATAGGTTTTAATTCAATTTAATTCAATTTGGTTGCAATTAAATAAATTAGATTTATTTAATTTAGGATAACTATTTTAATTAAATTTGAATTTAATTAAAAAGTGGATAGGGGCTTTAATTGAATAAAATGAATTTATCCTATTAAATGGTATAGTGAATTTAATTGAGTAATTTACTTAATTAAATAGAGGAATGTGGGTTATTTAATTAAATTGGATTTGATATGGTTTTTGAAAACTTGAGTTGTGTTACAAGTTGATACGGAATGATATGATGTGGAACTTGATTAGTTTTTGCAAATTGTTTCATGTTTTTGATGTGATTTTGATTTTGATATCTTTGTTTTGATGTGGAAACTGATATTGGACTCATTTTACTTTTGACAGGAGCGATTGGGAGTGGTGCAGTCACGAGAGCGGTTTCCTAGACCTTGGGCATTGATTCCACGTTTGGCACAGGCTGACCTAGATGTGATCGAGAGATGCGGCTTATCATCCTTGTTGGACATGCCTCGATTCACTGTGAACTGAGGTCTACTTACAATGCTCGTTGAGAGGTGGCACAGTGATACGAACACCTTTCACTTTGCTACTTGTGAGATGACAGTCACTCCAGAGGACTGTTACAGGATTTTGAGGATTCTCGTAGCAAGTGCTTTGTTACCGTACGAGTAGATTGAGGAGGGTGGGACTGAGACACTACGACGTATTTTCCATGATGAGATAGTGTGTAGGTATGAGATCCCATGGCAGGAGTTCCTGGATATAGACTACGCACCTCTGCTGTCAGTATTAGCAGGTTTTATCGGTGGATTCCTTTGTCTTGATCGTAGGTCAAAGGGATTCTCTATGGGTTGGGGATTGGTTCTTGAGGAGATGGTGACCCAGGGCCACATGTTTGCTTGGGGATCAACCATGTTAGCCCACTTGTATAGGGACCTTCATGAGGTTGTGTATTTGGGTTACGACAGTTTGTCAGCTAGCGTGACACTTTTACAGGTATGGTGCTGGGAGCACATTCCAGCAGCGAGACCACTAGTGGATAGAGACAGGTCTACTGGGTGGGCATATGCTTATGGTTACAGGGGTCTAGTTGTCCAACGTAAGCTAGGAAAACTAGAGCATTGGAGGAGGGTTCTGGATGATATAGATATAGTCGTTTGGCGACCGTATACAGATTGTGAGGTCTGGCAGAGGATGGGCTAGAGATGCCTTATGTGTTTATGAACTGGTTTTTGATAGGGCGGACACCCTTTGTGATAGAGAGATTCCAAGTAGGCAGGGTTTTGAGGCAGTATGGTCGGCAACAGGGTCTACCACAGGGGACTTGCTTGTATGCGCGTCTGAGACAGGACATACTGGATTGGGGTCCTACTATTGATAGCGGAGCAGCTATAGAGGAGTTCTCTAGCTTGGGCGGTCAGATATGGGACTATGCTCCCGAGATACTAGACGCAGGGATGACCCATGAGTTTGCTGGTTTGTTTGCAGCTCGTGCTGTGGCCAGGATATCAGATCCTGAGGAGATGCAGTCGACCTTTGATGATGATGAGGAGGATGCTGGGGGAGATGGAGATGATGGAGATGATGGAGGTGGAGGAGGACGACAGGGGAGAGGATATCGGGGGAGGAGAGGAGATAGGGGTAGAGATGGGGGAGGTCGAGTGGAGAGAGCAGTTCGACAAGCTGCGATAGACAAAGGGAGAGGAGGGTTGGCGATAGGAGTAGGGGAGGAGGGGAGAGTGTGAGAGGTGATGGCAGCAGTGGGAGGGACAGATGAGTGGAGGCGGTCGGCGCAGAGGAGGAGGATTGATGAGTTACCGCCACTAGCACCTAGGACAGGTAGAGGGGTAGGGGGTACTCCTTCACAGGTGCCCCTACGGGTCTGAGTCCCGACACATGTGGAGGATGCTCAGATCAGGACCCTGCAGTTGATAGTTCAGCAGCTGTAGGCATAGCTATTGATGCAGCAGCGTCAGATTACTCAGCTGACTCTAGAGCGAGATACAGAGATAGAGCGGTGCGGGCGAGCGGAGGAGCTGGCAGCTAGCATTCAAAGAGCGACAGCAGGTGGTCCTATGAGGGACATCATGAGAGAGTTGTCCTCGAGAGTGAGGGAGGTGGAGTACTATCGACGCCATTATGAGGATGTCGTGCCCAAGGAGTGCAGAGTACAAAGCTTCACATAGGCGAGATCGAGTTGATCTCGAGAGACTAGGACACAGTCAGAGAGAAGAGGCATGACAGGGCCCTCGAGATAGGATCCTCCTGGAGATCCACGAGCTGGGACATCAACTGCGAGACCATCCCCCTCAGGAGATAGTCATACTTGAGAGGCGATGTCTCTATTGTATTTTTAGATCATTGTTTTGTTTGTACTAGGCACAAACATGACAGATTTTGTACATTTGGATCATTTTTGATATATAGATGACACCATTTTCCTTGATCATGTGATGTGTTATGGATGCATGTTCTATATTCTCTTTCTTTTCTTTATGATGATTCAATGCATAGATAGATGATATGATGCATGATGTAAATGTATGATGTATGTTTTGATATGCTGTGAGATGTATCTTGAAAATGAGATGTATGATAATGATAATGATGTGAGATGCAACTACTTGTAAAATGATATGCAACTATTGGAGCATCCTCATTCTGTATTTGTCATCCCGATATAACCATATGTTATTTTGCTTTCGATATAGGTATCATCATTGAGCATTGATGTGGTTAGGATATGTTGAAAATTTTATACAAGCGTAATGGTATAATTGAACCATAATGACTTGAGAAAAATTTACATGATTTTTTATTTTGCAAGATAGCACAAGCATCAAGGTATAATTGAACCAGGACGACCAGAGTGCAGATTGCGTATAAACAAACAAGATTAAACCATTTGTATGCGTAAAGTGGAATCATGTCTTCAGTGATATTCACTGTATCACGTCTCGAGACAAGTATTTACACAGTACAAGTGATCACTTCACAGACAGAAGACTAAGAAAATATTGGAGTTTCCCCATGATCTCTAGCTTTTGAAGCATTTAGTGAGAAAATGTAGAGAATCCAATAATTTAAAAAGTTCAAATGCAAAAATAGTCAAGAATTTATGCGATAATGCAACATTTAGTACTTCAGAAAATCATCCATCTTAGCATGTTTGTGATTTTTGTTTTAGTGATCCAATGTTTTGCTCTGCGATGGAGTGAAGTTTTTGGTTGTTGGATGTGATGTTCCTGAGTTTTGCAAATAGTCTTGATTGTTTTTGAAACATACTGCGAGTTCTGCCGATTTGTTGCCCCTAGCTGAGTGTACTTCTTGATGCGGATGTGTAGTGATTACCAAGCCATGGTAAAATGTGGTGAGAGGATATATGGATAAACCAGGATAGTGACTATGCTAAGTATGTCTCGACTGGATATTTGCTAAGTGTCGGGTGATGGCCGATAGTACTTTACTGCAAAGGTATAGATATAGATGAAGAAGCTGTTCTTTCATAAAAGTGTCTGTTACCAGGTTTTCACCAGTTGCTTTTATTGTACCTTTTTATTTGCTTTTTCTTTGATTTTTTGATTATTATTTTTTTTTTGGTTTTTTGCTTTTTCCATGCATTAGGCTACTTAAGTGTAGTATTTCTTCAGATGAATGTTGTTAGTTGGTTCGTCGAGCACATCTCCTTCTGAGGTTGTAAGCTGATAAGCACATGATCCATAGACTGATATGATGACATAGGGACCCAACCAATTAGGTTCAAATTTCCCTTTCTTTTCTCGATCTTGTTGATTTCTTGGATTTTCTTTGAGGACTAGGTCACCAACCTTGAAGTTGCAAGGGATGACCTTGTGATTGTAGCTTTTGCACATGCATTGCTGATATGCTTTGAGATGAGTGTAAGCATGCTAACATCTTTCATCTAATAGTTCTAGTTCTTGCAGTCGGATTGTTTGTGTCATTTTTGTTTAGTTGAGAATAAGGATTTAAAAGAGAAATAATGGCCACTTCAATCACTAGACCTGCCTATTGTGGGGGGGTGTTGGTGGTTGTTTTGTCTTGATGCAGTGCATCGTTGTACTTCCTATATAATGTAGTGTGATTTTGTATAACCATTCTAATTTTTCAAACTTAATTTACCCCTTTCCACACATGTATCTTTAGTGTTCGGTCTCTCACATCATTTTCGCATAAAATTGGGTGGTAATGGTATCAAAGCTAACAAATTTCCACAATCCATTCTAATCCTATATGCAAGTTTCTGGATTAGATTGTGTGAGCAATTTTTTTTACCATCTAAACCAAAAACTTGAATACAAGATGGTAATTGTATGTTAGATCCAAGGTCATCAATGCTAATGGCTTTGTGGATGAGTCAATAGCCACTATAATTCAATTCACATGCATCCTGGGCCTGTTGTGAAATATTATTTGGAAAGGAACTCACTGCTGTGAGATAGGAATAATCCTAAATACAAGACAATATTTGTTTGCAACATGAAATGGGGACTATTTCAACTATTCAAAAAAAAATTGATTTTCATGGCATGAGAAATTGAAATCCAGTATGCAATACCCACAATATATAGCCTATCGACTAATAAACATATTTTGGATTTCTTCCTTTGTTGTTGTCCCTATTCTGCATGCAACCTTTTGCTAATTATCAATCTATATTTTCTATTAGTGGGTCTCATCCATTTATCATGCTTTGTGTTTAGTATCTTGTCATCGTAATTGGCCTTTGCATTTTCCCTTGATGTTAAATTCTCATGATTTGGAGGTCTATAGTTCCATTTTCATTTATGACTTTATCCATACATTTCAGAGTTTCCTAGACTTTGCATATTTTGCAAAACTTGGGTTACATCTCCATGCCCTCACGATTCCTTTTCTTACTAGGGTAAGTGCAAAAAGATGGTGGTAAAAAAGGGGGGTATAAGTGGACACTTTTTTTTGAAATCAGGTGAACCTGAACTTGGAGGCAAATTTGAAAGTCATCCACTCAAGATATGAAGATAATAAAAGAACAAATATTGTAGTACTCTGAATCTAGTTTCCAAACTACTAAACTTTTTCAAAATTGGATAAGATTAAGGGGGCCAAATCCTTCACGCACGAAAAATTGACCTTGATTTTTTCTGAAAA